>NC_073305.1:218960002-219245002 GCF_027595985.1 Sorex araneus
CTTCCTAGCTAAGTGGGGCTTGATGAAAGTTGGTGAATGAATGATTCAAAAGAAAAAAAACAAATGAGAAGCTAGGATGGGCAGAGGTAAATAAATAAGCCAGAGGGACCTAGCAGGCTCTATCCCCCAGGGACCTGAGCTTTTCTAGAAAAGTCTTTGAATTTTCTTCTCCCCTCTAGGAAGGGTCCAGGAAGGCACCTCCCCCTCTCTCCCCCTTGCGTCTCCAATTACCTGCTCATTGGCATGCCAGGGCCTGCCCAGCCTTGTTCCTGTGAGGGAGTGGAAATTCTGTGAGAATCAGGCCCATTAAGGCCTTTTATGATCACCATTATGTAATAAAGAGCATCTGGAGCTGGAGGAATTATTGCAAGCTTTTATTTTGTTTTAAGTATAACTATCTCCTCACACCCTTCTTCCCGCAGATGATTGCAGTAATAGTTATAACTGTGCTCTCTCTCTCCCTCTCTCTCACTCTCCTTCTCTCTCTCCCTCCCCCCACCCAAGACTGCACTGCACCACATCCGGCTCCGTTCTGTTCTTCCCCAACAGAAGAAAGTCTTATTTTGGCACGTTCCCTCCCCAGGTCCATCTCTGGACGGAGCCAGGACATCTGTGTCCCATCGTGAATGCATGGTTGGGTCAGGGGCACCCAGGTGGCCTAGTGCCGAGTGTCCCTCCGGGCAGACCTTCCTCTGTCCTCAGAGGGAACTGCATGGAGGAAAGCGGTCTCCTCCCCCCCCCCCCCCCCCCCGTGGATGCTGTTCTTTTGGGGCGTGCTGCTGGACCCATTTATCCATCTTTCCACCAGCCCGTGCCGAGGATGGGGGGTGGTGATGTGGCTTGGACCCAGGTCTGTGACAACATCGCTGCTCTCTGGCTCTGTTCTGCTTCTCGTCTCCCTATCCGGGCCGAGAACACGACTCTGTGTGGCTTCAGTCGGTTCCACCTGTGTTTCCACTGAAAAGCAGCCGAACACAGAAACAACCCTCAGAACACAGGAATTCCACAGAGGGTACCGGCTTCTAGAGTTGAACTTCTAGAGTTTTCCAGACCCACAGAGCCGGTGCCCTGTACTTCAAGGAGGGGTCTTTCTCAAGCCCCCGAAGGCCTCTGGGAGGAAGGAATCTTGAATCCAAGACTCTGGCTGGGAGAGAATCAGACAGGTAGTCAGTAGAGCTTATCTGAGAGGTTACTTTAGTGGCATGTTTCCCGACCTCTGACCTTTGGGCTGGAGGGTTATTTAGAAATAACTTGCCTTGAGAGCGTTTCTTTAGAGATTTTGGAAGATCCAAGTTGGGGCTACACACAGGCACTGATAGTGCTAAAAGGCTCCTTAGCTGGTGCTGATAACGGCCGGCCGAGAACATTGGCCTAAAGCTCTGTCTTCCAGGATGCATGAAGAATCTTCCACCCCTAGCCCCAACGGACCCTCAGATAGAAGGTTGGATTCTAATGCAGATAAGAATAGGACTAACCTGAGAGCAGGGGACCCAGGGATCTTTCACAAAGTAGGTAGCAGACAGTGACACAGCCAAGGCCTGTCTCTCAACTTTGGAGTTGGGACTCGAAGGTTGGGGAGCTCAGAGGGAGAGAACCTTCCAGAAGGCTAAAGGCAAGTGTGCTGAGACCAGGAAGAGCCGAGGGTCTTGAGAGCCTGGCCGTGTGATGAGCCTTGTCCCCATACCACCCATGTCTGAAGCCACCCCCCTCCCTGTGGATGGCAGGAGGTTCTAGACGTCATGACATCATAGCATCCTCCTCCCGACTCTCCTGGGCTCACAGATCAAAGCCCGTGAGCGCCCAAGAGAAGGCAGCAAGAGACGCCTCCTCACCCCCAAGTTGTGGCACCTTAACCTTGCCTTTCCTGCCTCTAGCCCAGAGAAGGTCTTAGGGCCACCTAATAAGATGAGACACTAGGTGTGCTGGGGACAGAGGGAATGTGTAAATCCCCCCAGAGACCGAGTGGGGAAGGTGAGCACTCAGGCTTAAAGGTCAGGGCGAGGAGCCATTTCCATTGGAATTTCACTTATGATGGGATGGAGGTACACGTCTAGCCTGTGGGTTTCATCATCATCATCATCATCATCATCATCATCATCATCATCATCATCATCATCATCATCCCATTGATCGTTGAATTTCTCAGTGGTCTCAGTAACGTCTCCATTTGTCCTAGCCCTGAGACTGCCAGGCGCCGCCTAGCTACTGGAAAATGGGGAATCTGGGTGGAAGAGACCCAGTCCCGATCCAAGCAGGCTTGGAGGTCTCAGCCCCGGGTCCCACACACCTGGGTTCCTCTGCCGGTATCTTCATGCGTGAGGCTCATCCTAACATGTGGAGAGGGCCTTGAGCATGGCTGTGGCTAAGGCTCCAGAGGTCTTTGGCCTCGGGAGCTCTGCTTGGGGCGGGGAGGGAAGCTGGAGCCCATCCCCTTCAAGGGGCCCGGGGGAACACAGCCAGGCGCGCGGGCAAGAGACCCTCTGCTTCTCACCTGTGGGTTTAAAAAATATATTATAGGCACACATGCTGCCAGAGTCCTGTGCTGCTTGCGCCCTCGTGGCCGAGCACACGTGGCGCCTGAGCACATGTGTCGCCCACATCTCCCCTCTTGAGATGTGGACTTTCATGCTTCTGTGTCTAGTGCTAGGAGGTGTGTAGGGGCTCTCTCCGCCCCTGGAGAAGCCCGTGTTCTCTCTTGAGTGCATTACTCTCTCTCTCTCTCTAACTCCCTCCCTCTCCACACCTTAAAAAACCTCCAAATAAAATCTATTTACTTAAAAAATATATTATATAAAAACATATATATTATATAATAGTATAATAATAAAATATATTATATTAAATATATAACTAAATGCCATGATTTGCAAATTGCTCATGATACTGTTATGATGGGCATTTAATATTCCAGCACCAATCCCACCACCAGAGTGACCTGGTTTAGGGATTCAGATAGTTTCTCTGGCTGCCCGAGATGCTTCTCCCCCTCCCGCCCCTTACGCAACCAACCCTGCAGCTTTACTTTAAAGCTGACACTCTTAGGCAGAAGCAGGAGCCCTCTTTTTCTCCCTGACCTTTTATTATGCTCGAAGACATGATCTGCGGGCACATAATTTCAATATCCCCCATTTATTTCAGTTATTGGTCATCACACCCAGGTGTGCGGGACCCAGGGCCGACATCTTAAAGGCTGCTCGGATCAGGACTGGGCCTCTTCCACCCAGATTCCCCATTTTCCAGTAGCTAGGCAGTCATACTCAGAAACTGCCCCTGGCTCCGTGTAATCCCATCAATGACCAACATCCAGAGACTGTAAAACTAAGCTCCCAGAAGCCTAGTTCTAGAAGCTATCTGATAGCCTAGTTCTCCCTCTTAGAGAACCTGACAAGCTACCAAGAGTTTACTGCACATGCAGGGGAGAGCCTGGCAAGCTCCCCATGGCGTATTCATATGCCAAATACTGTAACAAAGATGGGTCTCATTCCCCTGACCCTGAAGAGCCTCTAATGCAGCACCATTGGGAAGGACGAGTAAAGAGCGGCTGCTAAAATCTCAGGGCTAGGATGAATGGAGATGTTACTGGGCCCGATAAAGCAAATTGATGATCAACGGGATGACAGTGATACAGTGATACAGTGATTGCTCATCACTGAGACCCTCCAACATCAATGGTAAATTCCACCGCGAGGACCTCACAGCAGTGTCCCGGGGATGAGAATGATTGTGAGGAGAGAGAGCCGGCAGCGCTGGGTGGGAATGAATGACCTCGGTTTTATCTAGCAGAGACTAGACTTTGTGTACTGACCATTTCTTGTTTCCGCTTGGACACGCAGCTGGACTACATTTCCCAGACTCCCTTGCGGTGAGGTGGGCCACGTGACTTAGTTCTGACCAATAAAAACCAGGTTGGAAGCTCGGTAGTCCCTTCAATACCTGGTCTATAAACCCTTTTCTTCTCTGCTGCTGTATTATTCCTCACGTGGACTGTTTGGTGAGAACCCCAAGAATGCAGAGGAGAGTGAAACACACAGTCCCCGGGAGCTCGGCACCCTGAGCGCTGGCAGACAGTCAACAAAGATAAACAAAGGTCTGCTGCTGGGATATTAAGTAGAAGGTCGTTCTGTTTTCATTGTATTAAGCCAGGGACACTCGGGGACTGCTTTGGAACAAGCATCCAGCTACTTTCGACTAGTTTAGGAATCAATTATTGATGGAGCCTCATGCTAGACCTTCTCTCACACCCGAGTCTTCATTTCCACCGCAGTATGTGTTCAGGGATAAACTCAGAGCTGGTGTTCACCAAGCATCTCCCTTGCAGCTGATCAACGGCAGGAAGGGATTTGGATCTGATCTAACCAAACACAAAACAAGCCCTTTCTCTGGCACCGAGCAATTTTTCATGGATGAAAGACCCAATGTTGGTTTTTTTTTTTGGGGGGGGTCATACCCAGAGATGCACAGGGGTTACTCCTGGCCCTGCACTCAGGAACTACCCCTGGCGGTGCTCAGGGGACCATCAGGGATGCTGGGAATCGAACCCAGGTGGGCCGCATGCAAGGCAAACGCCCTACCCGCTGTGCCATCGCTCCAGCCCCAAGACCCAATGTTTTTGATGTAAAAATGGACAGAGACTAAGGAACAGGTATGATTGAGATCTTCTGTTATTTAAAAGAGAATTGTGTCTGAAAATAAAAGAGAAGAGTGAATGGGTACTCAGTGGCCCCACACCATAAAATTGGAAAGAAGAAAGCTTCCTGGAGGGGCCATTTCTCCTTCTCTTTCTCCTTTCTCTTCTTCTCCATCTAAGTAGAACAGTAGATACAGGATTTGAGGTGAGGATTGGTCTATTTATAGACTGTGGAAGGAGGAGCCTAGACATTGAAGTTGTAAATCAGCTGCTTATCACAGCTTACATCGCCCAGAAATGACAGAGATAGGGAAGGTCAAAGCAAAGTTTCTGGATCTTACAGGCTGGAATTGGACATTCTCACAACCCAACCAGAAATGACCTGTCCCCACCAGCATCCTGAGGAACCCAGGTGTCCTCAAAAGAGCAATGACCAGCTCACTCACTGTCCCAAGACTATTCACTCAGCAAAGGCAAGAGACAAGATTCAAACTCAGATTTTTTTTAAATTTTTGGGACACACCTGGCGAGGCACAGGGGTTACTCCTGGCTCTACACTCAGGAATAACTCCTGGCGGTGCTCAGGGGACCATATGGGATGCTGGGAATCGAACCTGGGTCGGCCGCGTGCAAGGCAAACGCTCCCCCCGCTGTGCTATTGCTCCAGCCCCATCAAACTCAGATTTTCTGGAATCTGAACTCTGCATGTTTTTTCCTGTTTGGCTTCCTTCCTCCTTCCCAGCACCGACTCCTAAGCACTTGGTAGAAATTGACCCACATGCACCATTAATTCTTTAGTTTTCAAACGGCAACGAGAGAAAGACACCAAGCAATTCTTGGTCGTCCTGGAGGGATGCTTTCATCAACGCCACGTTGCAGACTCAGAAGTAAAGTCCAGAGAGGTGAACTGACCTGCGGAAGATCGCACAGTGAAGCCTGGAGCACGTGATACCAGAACCTCGGCCCTCTGGCCTCTGTCCCACACGCAGGAACGGAAGGTCCTGCTGCTCTTTCTGTAGAGAGAGTCAGGTTTTCCCCAGAAATCTTCTTCTTCTTTTTTTTTTTTTTCTTTTTGGGTCACACCCGGCTATGCTCAGGGGTTCCTCCTGGCTCTGCACTCAGGAATTACTCCTGGCAGTGCTCAGAGGACCAGATGGGATGCTGGGAATTGAACCCAGTCGGCCGTGTGCAAGGCAAACGCCCTCCCCACTGTGCTATGGCTCCAGCCCCTTCCCAGGGAAGCTTCTACCTAAGTCCTTCCTTAGTCGAGTCTGGAACCTGCAGCAGTCGGGAGAAGAGGGGCGTGCGGGGTGCCACGTGGCCCTCCCCTGCCTGGGGGTCTCTGGCCGTGTAGGTGTGACAACGAGCCAGGCGTGCCCCTTGGGGCACCAGCCCTTCTGGGCCCCCCCCGAGACCGTGGCAGTGACGACTCCCCTTTCTGAAGTTCTGATTCTGGTGTGTCGACTCGGCCTTGCGGCTGGGGTTGGGAGAGACTCATCTCTCGCCTCTGAACGTGGCGTGGGCAGGACGCAGGTGTCCTGCGGTCCTCGGCGTGCCTGGGTGTCTTCTCCACCCTGGAGTCCAGGCTTCTGGCTCCCGTGTCGGGTTGCCTGTTTGTTGTCAACCCCGTCACTGCAGCCGGGCGCGGAGCAGGGACGGGTGCTAGGCTGGAGGCCAGCCGGATGGAGGCGAGTCCCCCCACGGGCCCTGAAGAAGCGGTCACCGGGCACTTTCTCGGACCCATGGTTCTCCTCATGCCCTGGGCTCTTGCAGCCGTCTGGGAGAGCTCGAGGTGGGCACCCGGGGCTGGGCTGCCTCTGCCCTCGGGAAGACTTGCAGGAGAACGGCAGGTGCAAATGCCCATTTGCAGGGCGAGGGCAGGGCTGGAAAGGGGCCCCCCCGCGGAGACCCCTTCCCCGGGCACCTCCCCGTCTGCAAAGCAGCATGGAGACGTGCCATTTGAATCCCTTTCCAGAGGCTCCCGGCTGCCGCCTGCACACGGCAGCTCCGGTCGTAAAGCGGACGTTTTACGAGGACATATGCCACCCGCCCCAAAGCACTGCCAGGCCCGAACGCCATTCCTGGGCGACACCGTGATTATATCTCCATCGGGTCCGGGGAAGACACTCGGGCCTGCGAGGCTGCAATTTTGAAATGGATTTCACAGCTGCAAACTCTAAGATGACCCAATTTGTCTTTTCCATTTCTGACTCCACTCCTATAACTATGGAAATCCGCATCCGTGTCTCGGCGATGGGGCTGCGTAAAATATGCAACAGGACTTAATACGCAGATTTGAGCACGGAAAAATGGAAGGACAGATGCTTCAGCGATTTTGGGGGGCGTCGGGGGGCCATGGTGGGGGTGGGGAGAGTGTGTGAGAGCTGGGAAGGGGACTGGCATATCTCTATAATCTCCCCCCCCCAAAAGCCCCGCTTTTGCTCAAGTGCTTATCCCCAGAGCAAGAGAGAGAGATGATAAATGCGCCCCCTTATCTTTGCCGAGGGGCCCCCTGTTACCCAGCCTCCAAGAACATCCCAGATGGCAAACAGAACTGAAGTTTGCACATAAATTCTCCCCAGGGAATTGGTGGTTGGTGATTGGAGGCCTAATGAAATTTTTTATTGTGGTTATTACATACAATTTGTACAGTATATCATGCACGGAAAATTTTTTTCTCTTCCTATAAATCTGGAATTGCCAGTGTAAATGCCCAGGCGCGTGGAGCACAATTACCTCGAGATACAAACTCTCTTTAGGACATAAAAATCGTTGCTACTGAGAAGGCTGAATTGCTTGGGCAATTTTGTAAATATTTGAGTGATAGATTTCCTTTTGGATAAGTTTTCACAGCCCGGGAAAGCTGTCTCATTTCTTAATGCTTCTATGTGTGCGTGTGTGCGTGTGTGTGTGTGTGTGTGTGTGTGTGTGTGTGTGTGTGTGTTTTCCTGGGAATCACTTGTAGTCCCGTTGTTGTTTTCAATCATACTTAGTAAATCAGACGATTGGGCAGATGCCATTTACGCAGGGCTGAGCTCTGCACGGCCTTCTGCTGCTGCTGGGTGATTGTCTCTGCGACGTGCCATCCAGGAGGAGGAGAAACACGCTCTGGGCCCATCCCGCTCTTGCTCCCCCTGGCTAGTGGATTTTTCCAGCTAGAAGTTGCAGACGAGGTTCCCATTTCTAATGAGGGCCGCTCCTGGCACCTCCCGTCTCCCTGCACGCTCTGATCAATACGCGGACGGTCACGGGGCTGCTTTGCACACAGGCATGACTCGCCAGATGCTGGAAGTTTCTGCACCTTCTTCTAGTGAGGGGTTATTACCAAATAGGACGGTGAAGGATGCGCGACCCGGCTATTGATTTTCTACAAGTTCTAATATTGGAGATCAGGGGAGATCTTCCACCAGCTCCCAGCAAACAGAAAATGGAGGCTGTTGAACTCTTCATAGCAGCTTCCAAAGGAAGGCAGCAGTGATAGATTGTAGACCGCCCGACAGGGGAAGCGGGGGGAAGGAGCAAACTGTGAGGTTCAGAGAGAGGCTGCATGAGTGAAAAGAGAAAGAACGCATGCGTGCCCCTTCCTCCTTCCTCGCTCTCTCCCTCCCTCCCCTTCTTCCTTCCTTCCTTCCTTCCTTGTTTCCTTCCTTCACTTTCCCCTCCCTCCATCCCTCCCTCCCTCCCTCCCTTCCTCCCTCTCTCCTTCCCTCCCTCCCTCCCTCCCTCCCTTCCTTCCTTCCTCCCTCCCTCCCTCCCTCCCTTCCTTCCTTCCTTCCTTCCTTCCTCCCTCCCTCCCTCCCTTCCTTCCTTCCTCCCTCCCTCCCTCCCTCCCTCCCTCCCTCCCTCCCTTCCTTCCTTCCTTCCTTCCTTCCTTCCTTCCTTCCTTCCTTCCTTCCTTCCTTCCTCCCTCCCTCCCTCCCTCCCTCCCTCCCTCCCTCCCTTCCTTCCTTCCTTCCTTCCTTCCTTCCTTCCTTCCTTCCTCCCTCCCTCCCTCCCTCCCTCCCTCCCTTCCTCCCTCCCTTCCTTCCTCTCTCCCTTCCTCCCTCTCTCCCTTCCTTCCTTCCTTCCTTCCTTCCTTCCTTCCTTCCTTCCTTCCTTCCTTCCTTCCTTCCTTCCTTCCTTCCTCCCTCCCTTCCTTCCTCTCTCCCTTCCTCCCTCTCTCCCTTCCTTCCTTCCTTCCTTCCTTCCTTCCTTCCTTCCTTCCTTCCTTCCTTCCTTCCTTCCTTCTTTCCTTCCTTCCTTCCTTCCTTCCTTCCTTCCTTCCTTCCTTCCTTCCTCCCTCCCTCCCTTTCTTTCTTCCTTCCTTCCTCCCTCCCTCCCTTTCTTCCTTCCTTCCTCCCCTCCTTATAAAGTTCAAAGTCCAATGGCTTTCATCAAATAACTTTAGGCTTAAAATAAGACTTATGAAGGGCATCTGGTCTAGATAAACAAAATAAAACAAAAAATTAGAAAAAAATCAAAAAGTCCCAGAGAATGTTATCCTTTTGGTACCAAAAAAAAATTAATTTTTTTAAAAAAGATTTAATTGTTTCAAATCAATCAAATTTTTGGAAATGATCTCAGAAGTCTCTTCGTGTCGCGATGTTGATGGTTCGCCGTGAACTGGAGTGGTGAGAAGCACACTTGGGAGCTCTAGCAGGACCTAGGAACTAGGACTCGAGACTCAACCACGGGCCACAGGACTGTGCAGCAGGGGCAGCTTCAGTGGCAGCAAGCAGGGAAAGGAAGGCGCACAGAGAGAGAGGAGACACGGGGGCAGGCCAGGGAGGGTTCTTGCTGTCCTTGTCCCTCTCCTCTGTGTCCCCCAGACGCCTGCGAGGAGCGCGCAGTAGGCATTCCGGCTCATTCTGCCCCACTGGGGCGTTACGGTAGACGCTGGCTCACTGTTGTTTGGCTGGTTACTAGGAGCCTTTGTTCGCGGGAGTGGGAACGCCAGTGCGTTTTAGGCGGTAGCATTCCCACACCGCACCCACCGCCCGCATGTCCACATCCCTTTATTTAATTCTTAAATAAAGCCATGAGTCTACCCTTAGGGGACTGCTCAGTGGGGGGCACCCGGGGGTCTAGGATAAATGTGAAAGCAAGCACATGTGCCCTAGGTTGTATAAAGCAGATGTGTGTGTGTGCATGCGTGCATGTGTGTGTGCACGTGTGCATGTGCATGTATTCATGCATGTGCGGATGTGTGCATGTGTGGATGTGTATGCATGTGTGTGGATGTGTATGCATGCATTTGCATGGTGTGTGCATGCGTGCATGCACAGTGTGCACACGTGTGCATACGTGCATGTGTGTGCACGTGCGTGTGTACATGTGTGTGCATGTGCATGTATTCATGCATGTGTGGATGTGTGCATGTGTGGATGTGTGTGGATGTGTGTGCATGCATGTGCATGCGTGCATGTGTGCATGTGTGTGCATGCATGTGTGTATGTGTATGTGTGCATGCACGCGCCCTTGATTCTGGAAGAGAAGCTGCTGGTTTCTTCCCACCTGAGACCCAGTGGCTCGCCCACGGTCCCTGCCAAGAGCCATACATTTATTTCCACAGTTCTTGGCCCCAAGGGTAAGGATTCAGCTCATCAGCTGATGCTGGGAACCTAGAGGATTAATTTTACTAACGGCAAAGAACTCTGCTTCCCAAGGGCTGTTCTGAGAGCCTACAGGTAGGAGCAGATTTTCTGTGGGATGTGGCAGCCCCTGGAGAGACCAGCAGGACAGAGCTTAGGAAGGGGCGGCCAGAACGTCCCTCAGACCCCACAGTGCAGTTCCAGGGACAGTCTGTTTACACACACTAGCTGCGGTTGCAAATTCTCCTATTCACAAAAGCTATTAATGGCCAATTTAGGGTCATTTGTGCAGAAAATGAGCAGAGGGGTGAAAAAACAAAACCCCAAACACAACAAAACTGTGCGTGGGTTTCTAGGGTAGCTCAGCTGAGCTCACACAGGGAAAAGGGTCCTGTCTCGGCTCTTGCAACAGGGACAAACAGGGCTTGGGGATGGGTGGGGGTGACAGTGTTGAGCGTGTCCCTCAGTCGTAGGACCAGCAGGAAGCGGTGCGTGAAAGTGGGCCTAAGGAATGCCACTGCAACTCGGAACCTCTTTCATCCTTTGTGAAATAAAGAGGGTCAAATGCCCAGGGCCTTGAATTTGTTAATGTGGAGTTTACTATGACTCTGGCCAATCCTGAATGACTGTCTATAGTCCCAAGATCCAAAAACTATTCAAGGTCATGCAGATGTCTATCTTAGCTGGAAGCTGGGGAGACAAAAAGAAAAAACAACAACAACAACAAAAAACACCTCCATAAGCATATGGATCATTCAAAAGAATGTGAATATTGTGTGAGATATTATGCAGTCAGGAGAAGGAATGATATACAACCAAGAAAAGGAATATTATATAGCCAGGAAATAGAATATTATGCAGCCAGGAAAAGGATTGCTATACAGCCAGGGAAAAGGAATATTATGCAGTCAAGCAAAAGAATGAGACATACTATGAAGTGCAGATCTGGGAAACCTTATCTAGGGAAGAGACAAATGCCAGAGAAGTGTGCCTGTTGTATGACTATGCCCATCAATCTCCATGATAGGCCAGGCCAGAGACACAGAAAGTGGGTGAGTGGTTGTCAGGGACTGGGCAGGGGGAAGTGGAGAAAAATTATTTCAGGGATAGAGGATTTTTTTCCTTTAGGCGTGATTAAATATATTTGGGGGGATGAGAAAGTTCAGAATACCCAAAGTGCCAGTTAACGGCCCATTCAAACATGGTGCATTGCTTGTTGGGTGATTTTCGTCTTCCCAGAGAAGAGTCCTAGGCGGCAAGACTTCCCTTTGTGCCCATGTTAATGACAAAATCAACTGATTTCCCCAGGACGCTTGAGCGCAAGGGAGGAGCCGGGGCTTGTCTCCTGGCCGCCCTTGTCGGTGGGTCGGGCTCTGAACATGCGCCCACTGTAAAGATGGGATATGCGGACCTGAACTGCAAAGGAAGCAGCAAAGAACCGAATTAAAAAAAAAAAAAAGAAAAGATGCAGCCCCGCGGCTTTCTAAGTGATGCGGGCGGTGACGGGCTGGGGGAGAAACCGGCGGCGGAGCCTCAGGCCTGGGGATTTATCACCGACAGGGGCCGGGTGCGCGGAAGGCCCGCGGCCAGCCCCGCAATAACTCAGCGGCGGCCGCGCTGCCTGGCCCTGGCTGATAGCAGCAGCCCCCCCCCCCCCAGCCCCCCGCCCCCCACTCCATCAGGGCCCGGCTCCCTCCCTGGCGGATACAATGTGTCTCTCGCCCCCCCTCCATCAGGGCCCGGCTCCCTCCTGGTGGATACAATGTGTCTCCCGAGGTCCAGCCTGGACCCGAGGGGGTGGGGGTCTCCGCTGCAGGTTGGAGGCGGAAGAGGAAGCGCCTTTTTATGCTGCTGATTGGGGTGCAGAGACGGGCCGGGCCCCAGAGAGCCAGCCGGGGCACTGAGAGGGTGTCTGGGGGCTCTGCTCCACCCCCCCAAGCCATCCCGACGTCTGGGATGGGGTTGGGGGGGGGCTGGAGAGCCTTTTAGGACGTGAGGCTGGGCCAGAGCAGAAGCCCAGCGGGGAGGGCGTCTGACTTGTACGAGGCCGACCCAAGTTCGATCCCCGGCACCCCATAGGGTCCTCCGAGCACTGCCAGGAGTCATTCCTGAGTGCAGAGCCAGGAGGAGCCCCTGGGCACCGCTGGGAGTGACCCCAAAAGCAATAATAATAATAATAATTTATATCATATTATATAATATTTATATTTATATAATGTTATATATTTATATAATATTTTATATATTATATTTTATTATTATTATCATTATCATATTGGATATGCCCAAAACAGTAACAATAAGTCTCTCAATGAGAGATCTTACTGGTGCCCGCTCGAACAAATCGATGAGCAACGGGGTGACAGTGACAGATTACTATTATAATAAAACTTTATAAAGACGCGAGGCTGCGCCCGTCTTACTGAGATGCTTGTTGGCTTGCCCTTGCTCTGTGGCGTGGGTCTAGCGTGGCCATCATCGCCGCCCGCCTCGATGGACGTAGAAAAGTTGCTGCCGACCCACAAACTCCAGGGCCAGCCCCCTGACCCAGTTGACCGTTGCCTTCTTCTGCCGTCTCCCGCCCCCTCTCCCCCCTCAGCTCCCCCTCCTCCCTGCCCGCCTGTTTTTCCCGGAGGGAATTATGTCCCTTGTGATTTGCTCGTTTGCTTCGGTTATTTCATCCCCCCATGGGAGAAGCCACCCAGCAACTGTCTGGCTTTCTGGCTGGTCTCCGTTGCCGTTACCACCTCCAATCCTGTGTCGTCATGGTGCTGAGACGCCGAGTCTTGGTTTACTCACTGAGCAGTGCTCCATCGAGTCTGTAGACACAGCTTCTTTATCCATCACTGTCAACGGGCATTTGGGGTATTCCCGAGTGAGGCCGGAGAGGCTGCTGACGGCTCCACACATTCTTTGAATAGGTGTTTTAATGTCCTTTGGGCAACTACCTGGGCGTGGCATTGCTGAGTATAGGATATATAAATATATGTATTTTTGTATTTATAATTTTTATATATAAATACACACATGTAAAATATATCTATATAAATTTATATTCATATATTCAATATATTAAATATCATCATTAAAACAAAATGAAACAAATTTAATAATATATTTTTATTTATTTATTTATCGAAAGAGGCTTCTAAAATCTCAGGGATAGGGCGAATGGAGAGGTTACTGAGCCTGCTCGAGAAATCGACAATCAACGGGATTTTGTGATTCGTGATGATATATTTATTAATTTAATTAAACAACATATTACTTTTATGGACTGGAGCGATAGTACAGTGGGTACGGCGTTTGCCTTGCACGCAGCTGACTGGGGCTCGATTCCTCCGCCCCTCTCAGAGAGCCCAGCAAGCTACCGAGAGTATCCCGCCCGCACGGCAGAGTCTTAGCAAGCTACCCGTGGCGTATTCGAGACAGTAACAAGTCTCACAATGGAGACGTTACTGGTGCCCGCTCGAGCAAATCAATAAGCAATGGGATGACAGTGATACAGTGATAAATATATTTATATATTTATTTTCTCTCTATGCTTATTTACATATATTTATATTTTTCTTTTTATATTTTAACTTTATTTTTAAAATTTCTATTGAAACTTGTTTAGGAAGACGTGAGGGAGAGGAAGAGTGAAACGTGTGTCCCAGAGAGGGAAGCGGGAAGCAGAGGTCTCAGAGATGAGCCCAGTGAGATTCAAGACCAAGACAGAGCGCGTGCTTGGAGAGCAGGCCTGAATAATTTTGCTTTTTGATTTTCAGTTTTCTAAAGCGTCTTCATGCTCTTTTGCACAGTGCTGGCGCCAATGTGTGCCCCCGCAGCGGTGCTTTGGGGGCCCCTTTTCCCCACATCTCCACGGACACTTGCTTCTGGGCCTTTTCTTGTTCGCTTCTACACAGCCGGCTGTGCTCAGGGCTGACTCCGGGCGGGTCTCGGGGTCTCGGGTGCCGAATGAGGTGCGGGGGATTAAACTGGGTCAGCCTGTTCAGAGCAAGTCCCTTCAGCCTCTGGGCTGTCGCTCCCGGCACGCCCAGTCCTTTGGACTAGGCCAAGCTCGCAGAGGGAGGGGAATGTTTCATGGTGGTTCAGTCTTTTTGTTTATTTGTTTACTCTGTTTTGTTTTAGGCCTCACCCATTATTGTTTAAGGGCTGACTCCTGGCTCTGCACTCAGGGGTCACTCCTGGGCTTGGGGAGCCTTACGGTCTATGCCTGAGATTGAACCCAGGTCCGCTGCATGCAAGGCAAACGCCCGGGATGTATCTGCTGTACATTAACTCATGCCCTCATGGCGGTGCTGATTTGCATCTCCTTAATGGGAAGTAAAGTTCAACATTTTTTTAAATTTAATTATTTTTTTTTTTCTTTTTGGGTCATACCTGGCGATGCTCAGGGCTTCCTCCTGGCTCTGCACTCAAGAATTACTCCTGGCAGCGCATGGGGGACCATATGGGATGCTGGGGAACCGAACCCAGGGTCGACTCTGTGCAAGGCAAATGCCCTACCCGCTGCACTTTTTTTTTTTTTTTTAAATGTGTTCATGGGTCACTAATATGTCCGAGTTGGAGAAGGGTTGATTTAAATTGCCTGGTGTTTGGTTGGGTTCTTCATTTTGTTGTGGTTGTTCAATTGTACAAGTTCTTTGTGTATTCCAAATAGTCACCCTTTGATGGATGTTTGGTGAGTTATTTCTTTTCTGGCTAGATTTAAATGAGCTTTTAGAAATTATTCTTTATCCAGGGTGTCCATAGTAGGGTGGGATTACAGGTAAACAAACATAAAATAGTGATTTGGCTTTCAGTGGTGGAAAGGATTTTTGATTGCTTTAGTATAAACATCATTGCATTAGCATAAGCAAAATAATACTTTCATTAGAAACTCAATTGAAAATCACTCTTTTTTTCCTCCCTCAAAGATCCTTACAAATTTTCTCTATCCCAGCACATAAACTAGCTTAATTTGTGATCTGTTTCTTGATTCCTGCTAGTACTATCTTTTGCATTCACTTACTCATTCATGCAGTATCTTTCAGTTTTTACATTATTGAACTTTATGGATGAAATAACTTGCTTTCAAATAAATATTTAATGTCATAATAGATGTTCTTCTAAACCTATTTTTAAAGCATCTATTGTATCGTTCAAATACTTTATCATCTGACATTATTTCTTCAAAATCTCTGATCAAGGGTACAAACAGAACATTTAAAAAAATGTGGAAACCAAGATTTTTTTTAAGTTTTTATTAGGAGAGGATAGAAAAAGAAACTTACTCCGCAGAAATAATTTCATCACTTTTGTGAAAAAGGCTCACTAATTTATAATTTAAAGAGAGAGACTGAAATTCCCTGGACTTAGTGTTACTCCTGACAGTACTCAGGGCCCCAAATTTTAGTGCCAGGGATTGAACTCGGGTCAGCCACACACTCACAGCAAAGCACCTCACCCATTGTGCCATCTCTCTGGCCCTTCCTTGGCCATTTTCTATTGCTACCAAGTCCGCCACTAGCGCCACCAATAATCCCATGAGAATCGTGTGATTAGAGCCTTTGGGGTGCGTTAGGTAAGTTCAGAACAGAATGTCTTTCTGAATTGATGGTACTTCCTGCCACTGGAACATGGAAGAATACGTCCACAAGGGTCGAGATTGCGAGGGCCTGTGTCTCTGATACTCGAATCAGTTCCGGGGGCCGGGGGGGTGCGGGGAGGGGTGGTGGTGAGATATGCCAGGGCACAGGGAAATACACCAGCAGAGTCTCTGCCCTCCCCCTCTCTGTGCCCCTCCGGCTTTCTCTCCGGCAGCTGCCCAGCTGAATGTCTGGGCATCCCTCCTTCCCACCACGGGCCCGACCCTCCCCACAGTGGGTCCCACAGAGCAGAAAGGAGAGCGCGGGCAGAGCAGAGGCAGCCAGCTCTGTGCCGTGCCAGCGGCTCTGGCAGCAGCGCAGTTTCAACACCAGCACAGCGCAAGCTCGGGGCCGGACCATCTGCCGCCACGTGGACAATCTGGCGGGCTCGCCAAAGCCACTTACCCGGGCTGACTCCATACCCACGACGGCCAGTCCTCAAGCTGTGCAGAGAGGAAATGTAAAGAAGGCCCCATCGTTTATCACGGGAGACAGCTGGGCTGGAATGTGAACAGAGAACATTAAGAAAAAAATCCTTGAGAAAAACAAAGACCCTAAAGATAGGTGTAATGCTTGCTCAGCCCACCCTTCCTGCAGACGATGATCCCTCCGACGCATGCTGCAACCCCCTGCGAGTCCGGACGTGGAGCACTGTAGGATGAGTGCTTGCATGCCGGAACCCTCCCTCCACCCAGACCCAACACACATACCCCTAAACCGTGATCTGGTGGCACCTGGAACTCTTTGGCTCAGAGCCGCAGAGGTACATTTATTTTTAGCTCCTAACGGGACTTCCAAAGCGGAATGCTTCTGTCCAGATGAAACATCAGCTGGCGAGAGCCCCGGGCCTGCAGTCGGCCTTCCAGAGCAGGTGCAATTTGTGGAGCCCGGGTACGAGCCACAGCTTCCTGTGCTGCACCGTTCACTCCTCTTTGGGGTCCCACTAGTGCATCAGCACCCCCTGCGATGCCGGGGCCCCCCTCCAGAGGAGATACTAAACAATACGTGCTGTGACTGCGTGGCCACCGGAGTAAAGGCGTGAGCATTGCCTAGCAAAGACGTTTCCTTCCTTCTCCAGGTTCATTCTTGTCTTCGGTTTTTAGACACAGAGAACATTTCCCTGGAGACTGCAGTTATTCTGGGTGCTAAGGAGCTCGGTCTCCAGTGTCTAATGAGAGTGTTTGAACAGAGATGGCGTGGATGGAAATGCCCGGCTCACTTGCCAGCACCCCTCGCCGCCCCTCCCCCCGCCCCCGCCCATGCCATCAAACTCTCTGTAGGCAGAGAAGAGGAACTTTTGAGTTTAAATCCTGCTGGCCTCAATCAATTGTTTATAAAGAAAATCCTTTTTTTTTTTTGGCTTTTTGAGTCCCCTCTGATAATGCCCAGGGATTATTCACTCAGGCTCTGCACTCAGGAATTACTCCTGGCGATGCTTGGATGACCATAAGGGATGCTGGGAATCGAACTCAGGTTGACTGCTTGTAAGGCAAACGCCCTCCCCGCTGGACTTTCACTCCAGCCCCCAACATGCGTTTTTGGACAAGGTAGCTGACTTCATCCGTTGACATATTTATGTAGGAGGTCAACGGTGCTACTACAACTACCTCCAAAAGGGATTGTAAAAACCACTTGACTTGGGACTGGTGCGATAGCCCAGTGGGGAGGGCATTTGCCTTGCACGTGGCTGACCCGGGTCCGATCCCCGGCATCCCATATAGTCCCCCGAGCACTGCCGGGAGTAATTACTGAGTGTAAAGCCAGGAGGAACCCCTGTGCATCACCAGGTGTGACCCAAGAAGCCAAAATAATAATATAATAATAAATTGCTTGACTTTATCCACGTGGGCTAACATTGCCGTGGACAAATGGTAGTTCCTCCCCTTGGTGATTGTCGGACTTATAAAACAGATCAGCGAGCAGTGGACCTGCTGCATCTAAGTGGACTCTGCTGGAGTCAGAAGATCTTCATCTGAGACACCCACCCAGCCCTGCCGCCGTGCCCCCTGCTGCTCCCCCTCTCAGCTCATTTTTTTTTTTACCAAATCCCACTTAAATGACCTGCTCGGCGCACACACCAAATTGGAAAGGCGGTCAATGAGGCATGAGCACATTTTATAGGAATCCACTTGGCCTTCGAGGGATCAACTCTGTGATTTGATTAAAGGATTAACCTTTCATCGCTGGCCCCCGGCCCCCTGCTCAGAGATAAATCTCCGAGGCTGATAGATCCTGACATCCGAAGAGTTGGCTGGAGGAAACGGACTTTTTTCCGCCTCCTTCTCCCTTAGAGACGTGAACAAGACCCAGCAGGTTCTCAGTGAACTGCATTGTTATGACAACGCTCCACGGCAGCTATGCAGGGACCCCCGGCCCCCACAACGGGGCCGTTACAGAGCTGGGTGAGAGGAACAGGCGTGTCTTGTCTTCTGGGCTAGTAGGGTCTGGGGCGGTGAAGCCAGTGCAGGAGGGAAACGTTCATTGTTGCCGTTTCTTCAATCGCTTCCCAAAGCCGGACTTAAAGTGGCTCGAACCCAGACCGGGGTGTGAGAGATCAGGAGAGGGGGCAGGGTGGGGTGCAGTGAGAAGGCGGGGGTCTTCACAGGGCAGGGGGGGAGGCAAGTCTCGCTTACCCTGTGAGTGGAAGAGCTCCGGGGTCTCCAGCCACGGGAAGTGGCCAGCGAGGGAACGGGCTGCCCGGCGAGGTGGCCCGGCTCTGTCCTTGAAAGGGGCTCAGCCGCCACGTGGGCCCGGCCAAGGACCCGGTGCCCTGGCCCTGCGCCTCGTGTGGTCCGAGGGTGGCCATGTGCAGTCTGCAAATTGTCATATTGTTACTGGACTGTGGCTAATTCGGAGATGGAGAGTAAGCGTGGGGAAATTGATGGGAACTTGACATCATAATTTCAGATCTGTCACATCTAATGATAATAAAATAACTAGACCAAGGTAGGCTTGGAGAGGGCACATCTTTTTTTTTTTTTTTTTGAGTTTCCTAGTAACTTATTAAAAAAAAAAAAGCTTAAAGCTTGGGTGTGGGGTGTGAACACTCACTCCCACGGGCGTTGGGGAGGTATCACTGCAGTGACGGGTCTGGGGCCAGATGGGTCTGTGCTGACGACACCGGCCCCCCAGAGTGTGGCCACTCCGCCTGCCTCAGCTTCCCTTCAGGCACATGGGAGCGACTCAGAAAACAATATATATATTTTTTATTCTAACTGCGTGGCTATCTTTAGACAAACAGTGGCGGCCGATTATCTGAGTACAAACAAGAATTTTCTGTGAACCTCAGAGAGTAGCTGGAGCTTTATGTGGCGTGGTCTCTGCCTCTGTGACTTTTGTTTGGTGTTTCTTTGTGAGGATTTTTTTTTGGGGGGTCACTTGTGTCACATGCTCGGGGGAGCTTTCCAGGCTTGGGTCTGTTGCTCCTGGGGGTTGAACCTGGGTTTCCTGCACGCAAAGCTCGTACTACAGCCCACTGAGATATCTCTCCTCTTGGCACAGCCCTGGGCTTTTGATGCTTTCTGGCAAACACACACACACACACACACACACACACACACACACACATACACACACACACGCACAGCTATATTTTCTTTTCACCTGTGGCCTCTTAAACCATTATTTTCCTTTACCTTTTGGGCCACGCATTTTTCTTCTAAACCATTATTTCCCCTTACCTTTCGGGCCACACATTTTTCTTTTAATTGGCCGGCGGGAAGCCTTCCTTGGGGTCAAGTTAACAAGTATCCCAAGGTTTTTGTTTGCGTGTTTATTTTGTCAAGCAACCACAGCAGCCAGCCA
Source organism: Sorex araneus (assembly GCF_027595985.1). Lineage (NCBI taxonomy): Eukaryota > Metazoa > Chordata > Mammalia > Eulipotyphla > Soricidae > Sorex > Sorex araneus. The sequence goes on from NC_073305.1 coordinate 218,979,637, forward strand.
CCTTTCTGTCTGAAGAGGAACATCAGAACCAGACGCTGGTGTGAGGGACCCCTGGCCAAGTGACGATTCGGGTATCAGGGTCCTGTGCTGGATTTGGGGGGCGGGGGGGGGCAACCAAGATGGGAGCATGATTGCAGCACTGGCCACTAGGTGGCGCACTCAAGCTCTCCCAGCATCTCCCCGGCAGCCCGTGCAGGAGGAGGGAGCCCTGGATTGCACAAAAGCCTGGACGAGAATCACCCAGAGCCCCGCTGGACCCCAACACTGTCATTTCCTCGGCGGGGAGGGTTGGAAATTGTGCCCGAGCGCCCCTCCCGATGGAATAACTTCTGCTTTCCATGTCAGTGTCCCCCCCAGGCTTGGCTTCTCTTCCGGAAGGGTCCTCCCAGGCCATTCTCCCTGTCTCTGATGGAACCACCCCGCAGTGGGGCCGGGTGGGAGAGTCAGGTGCCTGCCCCAGTGCACCAGCGCCGGCCTCGGTTGCCAGGGTCTGGCCACCGCCAGAAGCAAAGCGCCGGAGTCTGTGTCTGGATGGATGAGGCTCCAACCTGCCACGCTTTGATTTGACACAGAGCCGGGCTGCGAGGTTGGAAGGCAGCGACTGTCCGTCATAAACAGCGAGGCGGCCGCCAGCCCATCTCCGCCCGCCTGGCCGGTTCTCGAGTCCAGATGTCCATCACAACCCGGGTGATTGAATGGCTGTGGGGGCTCTTGGCGCAGTGGACAGGCCTCCATCTCCGCAAACACCACATGGCCCCTCGCCAAATGTGCTTTCCATCACCATCCGCGGCTCACCAAGCACCCATAAAGGAACCTGCCTGTGCAGTCCAATGCAAATGGAACATTCTGCGTCTCAATTCACACCCACTTAATTCTATTTCCTACCCAGAGGCAGCTCCGGGAGGCCACAGGGCCGAACTTTGCCAAACTCACAGAAGTGTCCCCTCGGACCCCTCTCCACGGGGCCATCCTCTACGGCGTCTCTCGCCGTGAGCTTGGACGTGGCCCTTGATGATCCCACCTTTATCATAACTCATCAAAGCCCACACATCCACAAGGAATGGGAAAAATCCACTGATATTTGTAAATACTCAAAACTAGCCCAAGTAGAAGCTTAGATAAGAGGCCTTCGAAATACAGCTCTGGGGAAAATGAATTCACTAGGGGCAAGAACTAATGGGCAGGCACTGTCCAGCTGCCAGTAAGTACCAGACACCTTAGTCAGCCTCATTCCACTAAGCCCAAGGCTTGGAAATATGTGTGTGTGTGTGTGTGTGTGTGTGTGTGAGTGTATGAGAGAATGTGTGTGAGTATATGTGTCAGTGTGTGTGAGTGTGAGAGAATGTGAGTGTGAGAGAATGTGTGTGACTGTGTGTGTGAGAGTGTGTGTGTGAGTTTGTGTGTGAGAGTGTGTGTGAGCATGTGTGTGTGTGTGTGTGTGTGTGTGTGTGTGTGTGTTGCATCATTCTATTTGCAGTGAAGGATTTCCTGTAAGGGGCAGGAGAGAATGTGGACATGTTTGCAAAATAAGGTGGACCCTTCCGTGGGTTCAGGAACCTTTCCAATATCTGTAGACAAACAAGCCTGCCCACTGTTTTCCCCATGTGACTCCAAGCACACTGAAAACTCTATTGAAATGAAAGTGTGAATCCAGACTGCACCACCTCCTGGAGCTGATTTTAGTTTAAGAAAATACGGCTTGTGGGGCAGAGAGATAGTGCAGTGGTGGGGGGGAGCATGCCTTTCACGCGGCTGACCAGGGTTCAATGCCCGGCATCCTATACGGACCCCCGAGCACCGCCAGGAGTCATTCCTGAGTGCAGAGCCGGGAGGGACCCCTGAGCACCATCAGAGATGGCCCCCAAATAACAACAAAGAAGAAATGGCTCGGGCAACAGAACAGAGGGCTCTCACCTTACATGTGGCTGACCTGGATTCAACGCCGGGCACGACACACAGGAGGGACCCGGAGAGCAGACCCAGGAGGAAGCCCTGAGCACTGCCAGGTGTGGCCTAAATAAAAACAAAACCCAACCCCCACATACCACTCCTTTTTCTAAAACTTTTTTTTAATTGAATCACCGTGTTGTGAACTAACTTATAAAGTTAAAAAATTAAATTAAAAAAAAAGTAATGTGGAGTTCATGCTCAATTCAATCAGCTTAATCAATGGCTAAATAAATAAGCAGTGCTCCTACATTATTTTTTTTAAAAGAATTATTGTGAGATAAAACTTTCATGTTTGAGTTTCCGTCATGCAATGATCGAACACCCATCCCTCCACCAGGGCACATTCTCCACCATCAATGTCTCCAATATCCCCCCACCCCCCTTCCAAATCCTCCCCTTGCCTCTGTGGCAAATCCTCCCCTTGCCTCTGTGTCCCCCATACTCGCTCTCTACTTTTGGGCATTATGGTTTGCAATGTAGATACTGAGAGGCTATGTTTGGTTCTTTATCTACTTTCAGAAAATACCACTCCTTTGGGGGGCCCGAGAAAGAGAGAGAGAGAGAGAGAGAGAGAGAGAGAGAGAGAGACAGAGACAGAGACAGAGAGACAGAGAGATAGAGACAGAGACAGAAACAGAGAGAGACAAAGAGAGACACACAGAGAGACAGAGAAAGACAGAGACAGAGACAGAGAGAGAGCATGCTGGGGTACATGCTTTGCATGTTGCTGCCTCTGCTTGAGACCCCAGCAGGGACCCTGAGCACAGCTGGGAGCACCCCCCAGCAGGAGCCAGGAAAGACCCCGGGTACCACCAGGTCTAGCCTCCCTCAAAAGCAAAAAGCAATGAGCATCACTTTCCGGGTCTTCACCCTGGCATCCACACTCCATGGTCTTCCACGGACTCGGGGGAAATGTCAGGCAGCAGTTTCCATCGTGCCTGGCAGGGGGCCGGGGGCAGGTGCCGGGAAGGAGGGCATTTCTTTCTCCTTTACTAGGATTAATATTCTTTTCAACTGAGGGACCACCGGAGCCCGACCGAGAAGGGTCTTCCTGGAAGCACTCAGTGCTCCGGCCCTGCTCCTCTCTCCAGCTCCCTGCTTTCCCGGGAGAGTTCCCTGCGTTTTATTTTAAATACCAGAGGAAAAGGGGTTTTGACAGCTCTGCCCTGCGCTGCGGGAGCGGGGAGGAAGGGGCGAGGAGGGAAGGCAGGGCGCTCTCCTGCCGGCTTGGAGGTGTGCAAAGTGGCTGATTAGCCAGATATTTTAAAGTTTCATAGGTGTGAGGCAGCTTCCGCTAATGAGAGTTTTAGGGGATTTCTCGACTCTGCAGTGAGGAGTGCCAGGAGTGGAACATGACCTTGGGGCTTTTCTGTACCTGTTAACTGATATTACAAAGAACTCTCGGCAAACCCTCTGAAGTCAACTTCCACGGAGGGGGGGAGGGGGACAGGTGAGGCTCTGGGGACTGCCCAGGAGAGCTAATGATGGTTGCTATAAATAGATCCTTCCGCAGCTGGCCTGAATATCCTTCGGAGTCTGCTACGAGCAAGCAGCGGGAGGTGGTGGCGGGTTTGGAGGCAGAAATCAGGTCAAGAGGGTCCCCCAAACAGTGTTCTGTTTAGAGGCGAAAGCTAAACACGACCACGTGGTCATCGAAGCCCGTGTGTGTGTGTGTGTGTGTGTGTGTGTGTGTGTGTGTGTGTGTGTGTGGCTGAGAGCTGTCCAGTCCCGTAGCCCTGCAGTCCCCCCCCCCGCCCCCCAGGGACACCCCAGGAGTTCGTTCAAGGATTCAGATTTGTCCTAAGTGAGAATCTTTCGTTTTTAGTTTTTCGGTAATGAATCACCGTGAGATACAGTTACAGACTTACAAACTTCCATGATTACATTTCAGCCATACCATGACCGAGTACCCATCCCCCTGCCAGTGCCCATTCTCCATCACCAATGTTCCCAGTGTCCCTCCCGCCACCCCCCACCCCACCCCCGCCTCTGTGGCAGGCACATTCCCTTTTACTCTCTCTCTCTCTCTCTCTCTCTCTCTCTCTCTCTCTCTCTCTCTCTCTCCTTTTGGGTGTTATGGTTTGCAGGACAGGTAGTGGGTGGCCATCATGATGTTTGGTCCATAGCCTACTCTCAGCACGCGTCTCCCATCCCGAGCGAGCCCTCCAAGCATCATGTACTTAGTGGTCCCTTCTCTGTCCCAGCTGCCTTCTCCCCCAGCCCCTGATGCCAGCTTCCGGGCCGTGGAGCAACCCTCCTGGCCCTGGGTGTCAGTCTCCCGTTCTGTTCCTTTCTACTCCCCAAATGCGTGCCGTCCTTCTGTGTCTGTCCCTCTCTCTCTGAGCCAAGTGAGGATCTTGAGCGAGATCAGCTCACCCAGAGGGGAGGCACAATGGGGGGAGGGAGGCCTCCTGCTTCTTGTACCTCTCTTACCTCTGTGCTCAGCACTTTGGGCTGGGGCGATAGCACAGCGGGTAGGGCGTTTGCCTTGCGCGCAATCAACCTGGTTTGATTCCTCTGCCCCTCTCGGAGAGCCTGGCAAGCTCCCAGGAGTATCCCACCCTCACGGCAGAGCCTGGCAAGCTCCCTGTGGCGTATTGGATATGCCAAAAACAGTCACAACAAGTCTCACCATGGAGACATTACGGGTGCCCGCTTGAGCAAATGGATGAGCAATGGGACGACAGTGCGACAGTGCTTTCTATTGTACCAGTGAGGTGTGTGGCTGATGTCCCAGGAGGCCACAGAATATTCCAGAGCTTGCTCAAATACCAAACATCGGACCCAGCCCTGCGCTCAGGACTCCACCTATGGCCCTCCTAGGACATGAGGGAAAGATGGGGACCCAGTGGGCCCGCCCTTGGGTTCTAGTAGGAAAAACCAAAGGCCACCCTGTACCTCGTTGGACGAGAGGGTGCGGCTGGGTGTCCCACCCGAGCCAGAGAAGTCCCGGCAGGGGTAGGGCGGAGGGGAAGGCGCAGAGAGTCACACCCACGCAGCATGCCATAGCAGGTGGGTTGTGGGGTGGAGGGAAGGGCTGGGCACAGCTGGGAACCTGCCCCGGGAGTCTCTCCCTGGGAGCCTTCTCACCTACAAGTGGAGCGCAGCGCTGCCAGTGGGCCGGGACGTTCCGTTGCCATGGGGAAATGGAGGCAGAGACGTGGCAAATGTCTCTGCTCATTCTGGGAAGCGCTGAGGGAGGAGGTGGCTCAAGGTCACCTAGAGACGGAGTCAGCCCAAACGCCAGGGATTTTTTTTTCTTTTCCCCCAAAACGTCCAGGGCTCTGCGTGGAGGCTGTTGATAGCTCTCTCAGCCCAGACTGAATTACCCACTGGAACCGCTCTCCTCCTGGAGTGCTCGGCACAGTTACGGCACCTGGCAGAGCTGGGCTCTAGCCCGCGTCCACCTGTCGGGAGCTACTGCCCACGCCTGTGTGTTGGGGCGGGTGGGCGGACGGGAGGCCGCGTCCGGGGTGGCAGGGCTCGGTCTGCCGCTGGGCTCTGGGTAGGTTTCGAGGAAGACAAGCCGACTGCTCGGAAAGTGACTTGATTTGCAGCCTTTGGAAATATTCCTGCTGCAATTCTTTGCAGGGGAGGTGTCTGCAAAGACAGAACCGGCGTTAAGGTGACAGGCGTCTGGGCGCAGCCCGAAGAAGCGGATTGCGAGCTTGAAACAGCTTTGAAGCCTCGGATTTTATCTTAAAAAAAAAAATAGCACACATGTCCTATATTCTGGTCCCTAATATATTCGGATTTATTTTAATAAAAAAAAAATCATGTTGTTTTCCTCCTACATTGAGTACCGTTGAGTCTCTAGGAGGATGTCGCTGTCCGGGCCTGCACCTCCGTGTGCCCCAGTTTGGAAGTGTTTTGAAAAGAAGAAAGCAAAAATAAAAATGGAAAGCCCCAAACAAGGGCAGAGCGATCTTAGCGTTGTTATTTATTAATAAATAACTGTTTTAAATTATTCACGCCAATCAACTCCACTTAAGTGGCCCAAGTCTTTTAGGAATTAGGAGCAGTTTCAGCCCGAGCTGAAGAAAAGCACAGTTGGAAAGAGAACATTTCCATTCCTGACTAACTCGGGCCAGCGTCTGGCTTTCACTCTGCTGCTCATGCCTCTTAGATCGGGCTCCACTTTGAATCACCCCGCAGAGGGCTGCCAACACATGAAACCTCAGCACAGCAGCTGCCGCCGCAGCAAATCCACCACCACCACACTAAGGACTCTGGATGTTGCATTATGCAAACATTTGGCCAAGGCTAGCTCACCCTTCTTCCTCACAGTTTCACGGGGGGCATGAGGCGCCCTTTACGGAAAGGGAAATAGAAGCTCCACCAAGAAGGCTAAGTCATTCTTCCTTGTGCCGGGCTGGAGCGATAGCACAGTGGTTGGGCATTCACCTTTCATGCAGCCGACCCGAGTTCGATTCCTCCGCCCCTCTCGGAGAGCCTGGCAAGCTACCGAGAGTATCAAGCCCGTGCGGCAGAGCCTGGCAAGCTCCCTGTGCGTATTGGATATGCCAAAAACAGTAACAATAAATCTCTCAATGAGAGACGTTACTGGGGCCCGCTCGAGCAAATCGATGAGCAACGGGATGACAGTGACAGTGACAGTGACCTACTTAGGTGGAGGTAGAAGCTGGTTAAAGTGTAATTACAAAATTACAAACTGGAAGCCGATGAAGTCCGCACTACACCCGACAGGCCAAATGTGGCCCACTATTTGGTTTTGTTAATAAAGTTTTATTGGAACACAGTCATACCCATTCACATATGTACCATCTATGGCTGCTTTCACGCCAAGGTGACAGAGTTGAGTGTTACGACAGAGAGTTACACAGAGCAGAAGCCATTTACTCTCTGACCTTTCTATTGATCCCCATTGGGGAATCATAAATAAATCAGCAACATCTTTATTCTTCGTTCTTCTTGCCTCGGGAATGAGCTGTTGATACGGCAAAGTCACCGAGGAAAGGAATGTGCTTCTGTGTGCGGAGTTGATGCTGGCGGGACACTTAGGCGCAGTGGGGGGGGGATTGGTGGCAGGATGTTACCACTCCGTGCACTGGAATGGAAACAGAACAGCCACCAGACCCCAGCTGGGCTGGAAATCCTCTCTTCTTTCAACCTCACACAGACACGAGGAAGCCCCTGCCCTTCACTGAAGCCTCAATGAATCTGTAGGCGTGGCAAGCGCTTTATGAAATTCATCCTGCTAACCAATTCATGCACTACTCATTCTACGATGCTCAGAGCAGGTCTGGAGAGAGTGGACAGCAGGCAGAGGCTGGACAGCAGGTGGAAGCTTGCTCTGCGAGCGGACAATCCTGATTCGATTCCTGGCACCACATATGGTCCCCTGAGCTCAGAGTCAGAAATAAACCCTCAGCTCATCTCGGTGTGACCCCCTTAAAGAAATAAGTTTGGGGCTGAAGCAATAGTACAGAGGGTCGGTCATTTGCCTTGCATGCTGCCGACCAGGGTTCGATTCCCAGCATCCCATAGGGGCCCCTGAGCACTGCCAGGAGTGATTCCTGAGTGCATGAGCCAGGAGTGACCCCTGAGCATCACCGGATGTGACCCCAAAACAAAAACAAAAACAAAAGTTCAAAGCAGGATTTGTTGGAATTGTTGTGGGGGTCTTCTCTGGGCCTTTAGGTGGATTTGTTTGTCTCCCCACACCTCATTCCCACCTCTGGCCCCAACAGCTTTCTGTACCTGCCCCTACCCAGACACTGAGCACATTCATTTTTTTATTTTTTAATCTAATTTTTATAAAGTTGTTCACAATAATTGATGATGTTTAATATTCCAACGCCAATCCCACCACCATGACACCTTCCCACCACCCTATTTCGAATGTTTCCACCCTGACCCCCCAAAGCCTGCCCCCAAGGCAGGACCTCAATGATTTACTTTGTATTGCTTATTATGAATAATTCACTAAAATTGATCCAAAAAAGTTTCCTTAGAGGGAGGTGTGCAAGGATTGTCGTATTTCACCTTGGAGCCATCAAGTGCTTGTCTTGGTACATCAGTGGTGTAGAGTAGGAGAAATCTAAAATTTTATTTTATTTTATTATTATTATTATTATTATTTTTTGCTTTTTGGGTCATACCTGGTGATGCACAGGGGTTACTCCTGGCTCTGCACTCAGGAATTAACCCTGGCAATGCACGGGGGACCCTATGGGATGCTGGGAGTCGAACCCAGTTTGGCCACGTGCAAGGCAAATGCCCTACCTGCTGTGCTATTGCTCCAGCCCCAGAAATCTAAAATTTTAAATACAGTGATACAGCTGAGGTTTATATATGTATTTTTTAACTGGGTGATGACTTTGGGGTCCGGAAAGATCTCTGTGGTGTCCAGTTCTCGTGCTACTGGGCACATGCTTGCGCCTGTGGCCTCTTTCAGAGTGGGTATTCTTACCCGCTCACCTCTAGTCCTCCAAGGCAGCTCACAACCCTGCACCAACATCTGAGAGGGCGGCACTGGAGATGCACTTGGGAATCATGGTGGTTGAGGCTCAGGAGCCCCCCGCCCCCTTTGCTTCAGTGGCTGCCCTGTGTGCGGTGGCCCTGGCCTTGGTCTAGCCTCTCAAGGGTGGCCTCCGGGAGTCAAGATTCTGCCGGCCTCGCATTCTGCAGCCTTCTAAGCCGGGAGGTCTCCACTCACTGTGCATTGCATGACGTTGCTTGCGGGCACCGCACCCTTCCATGCCCTCCTCTAAGGCGGGCAGCAGGGCAGGTGGCGGCAGCTGCCAGAGGCTATCGGCAGGTGAGGCTGGTTTCGCAAAGGCTATGGAGCTTGGCTCTGGCCAGTAAGACCTTGATGGAGGTGGTGTCCGGGAGCTGTGCCCTCCCCAGCAGTGGCGGGGAGGGGATAGACTAAGGGTGGTGCTCCATGACTCACCCCTTCTCTCATTCATGCCTTCATCAAAGATTTATTGCAGGCCTACTACGTGCCAGCAGCCACTGGCCCTGTTGGAAACCTGGCTTTCATTGAGTTTATGCTCTAGCTGGGGGGATGTTACAGATGGGAAAAACCTCAGTGAGTGACGGCCCGCTGCGAATGGGTGTTCACAACAGCGGGAAGGCTGGGGATGAATGTGAGGGCCCAGTTCTCTGTAGGTGTGTTTGTGTGTGTATGTGCGTGTATGTGCATGTGTGTGCGCATGCATGTGTGCCTTGTGTGAGTGAGTGTGCGTGTGTATGTGTGTGCATGCATGCGTGCATGCATGTGTGTGCCTGTGTATGTGTGTCCATGCATGTGTGTATATATGTGTGTGCATGTATGTGCATGTGTGTATGTGCATGTGTGTATATGTGTATATACGTTTGTGCACTTGTGTATGTGCATGTGTGTGCTTGTGTGTATGTGCATGTGTGTATATATGCATGTGTGTGCACACACGTGTGTATCTGCATGTGTATGTGTGTGTGTGTCTCTCTGTGTGTATATGCTCATGTATATTTGTGCTGTGTGTGTATGTGCATGTGCGCACATGCATGTGTGTATATGTGTGTATGTGTGTATGTGCATGTGTGCGCATGCACATGTGTGTATGTGTGTATGTGCTGTGTGTATGTGCATGTGTGCTCACAAACACACGTTTGTGTGTGTGTGTGTGCGCGCTGTGTGTATGTGCATGTGTGCTCACACACATTTGTGTGTGTGTGTGTGTGTGTGTGTGTGTGTGTGCGCTCGCACAGGAATCTGAGGCACTGCCTTGGAAAGGAACCGGAAGCAGGAAATAGCTTTGCCCTTGAAGGCATTCTGGGGTGGGGGCTGATCACGGTGCGGGGTGCGCGTGCGCGGACAGGCTGAGGTCAGGGGGGCGGGCTGGGCTCCGTGGATCTTGCTGAGGAGCTTCTTTAAAATCCACTGGCTCAGGCCCGAGAGAAAGCTTTGTGGCCTAGCTGGATGCTCTGCATGCAAGAGGCTGGCTCAGTGGACGGTCCCCCAAACGCCACCAGAAAGCACCCCGAGCAATAAGCTGGCCTAGTACCTAAGTACTGTCAAGCACGGGCCCAAGTGCCCCAAATAGAACAAAATGCATTTGCCCGGCTGCTCCCGTGCCAGCATGAACAGAGCAGATAAGGCGTGCGTGCCACGCTCCCAAGCACGCGGCGGGCCAGCCCGAGCACATTATTTGCTCTTCTGTTATGTGGGTTGTAGGCTGCGGCGAGCTTGAGTACGCTGTTTGCACGGCCTTATTTGCTTGCTGTAGCGTAGTCCTGGTTACTGCAGGCGGCTGTGCCATCTTCCTGTGCTCTATGGCTTCCCGGGAGAGGCCCCATCGTGGATTCAATAAAGCTAGCAATAAAGCCCATATTAATAATGTATGCAGAGCTATAGATGTCTATTTATAAGGTGGAGAATTGCAGTCCAAATGCATCCCTCCTCTCTCCTCAGATGGATGTAAGTGGCCCGAACTATGTTAGATGATGTTTCCCTCCCAATCTGACGCTTCTTTTTCACCACACTGCATATTAAGAGCCCAGCTAAGTGCTGCACCAGCCTGGGGACCAGAGCATACACATTGCTCCTTGCATCCGGGAGGATTATTTATGCAGGAAATCGGAGATAAAGCATGTCTAGAAACATGCGATGATTCAGTGCTGAGAAGAATAAGTCACTGGGAAGAAGCTACCGGAATAAGGCGATGGATTTGCTTTCTCGGAAGACATTTGTTATTGAGTGGAGTCTGGTGAGGTACTAGGATGCAGTAAAAGAAGACACTTAATGTGTCATGGGCACCTTTTATGTGTCAAAGAATGTGCTGGGACGTGTGTGTCTGTGTGTGCTCACGTGTGCTAACGCCTATCATTCATGTCTCGGTCATCCTTCGATTTCCGTGCTGACACCTAATCTCCGTCGTGAGAGTATTTGGAGGGGCTTCAGGGGGTGATCACATGACGTCTGCTGGGAGCACACAGTTGAGGACTTCCTCAGAGTGGCCAGAGAGCGTTCTTTCTCACATGGCGGGAGCGTACAGTCAATTAAGAATCAGAAGACCACCTGACCAGTCACCCAATCTGTGGGTGTTGACCTCACAGCTCCCAGCCTGCAGAACTGTGAAAAAATGAGTTTGTGGGTTATAAGTCACCTGATAGATGGAATTCCTTTACAGCAGCCTTTTAAGACTAAGGTTAGATATATGTTTTGCATGAGAACAAAAGCACTCAGGACATTGGCTTAATAGGGGGTAAGGATTAATATTTATGAAATCCACCATCTACTAGGTAACCTTATAAATTAAATCACTTGTATATCACTTGTCATCCCATTGATCTTCGATTTGCTTGAGTGGGCGCCAGTAACGTCTCCCTCTATTTGTCCCTGTCACATGCTAGTGTAGCCCAGTGATATCTGCTTACCCCAGGAAAATATTGGAGGCCGCCCCAAAAGCCTCCATCCCTCCCAGAGAACCCGGCAAGCTACCGAGAGTACCCTGCCCACATGGCAGAGCCTAACAAGCTACCCGTGGCGTATTTGATATGCCAAAAACAGTAACAACAATGGACCTCATTTGCCTGACACTGAAAGAGCCTCCAATATTAATTCAGTAATTATATTAAAAAATAACTAGTTTTATTCCACTCCTCATCCCAGACCTAGAACACCATGGATCAGTCAGGAGAGACTAAATTTTGATGCTATAACAAGTGACCCTAATGTCTATGGCGTTTCTGGAGCAGATGCCTATCTCTTAATGATACTCTGGCTCATTGGATGTGGAAGGTCTCTGCTCCATCACATCCTCCCTGGGGGACCAGCGGGGAGCATCCCTGGTCATTGCATCCAAGGAGAAGAACTGCCTAATGGGGACCATTAGCTCTGCCTGGAATCAACAAGCAACTGTTCAATTTGATTGGCCAGAGCAAGTCACATGGTCAAGTCTACACTCTCCAGGGAAAGAATGACTACCGGCCTCCCCGGGAAGAGCACTGTGGGCAGGTAAGTCAACTACGGGTGAGTAACAGTGTCATCTCCCACTGGTGACCATTAGAACCACTACAGTTTCACAGAGGAGAGGGTGGAGGGGCAAGTCATGGGGTGAGTTCTTGGGGGTGGGATCTGAGTGGACAGCCCATGAAGTCATGAAACCTACGTGACAATGGGCGAGTCACTCAACTGGGCATTTCAGTACTTCTTTCTACAGCATCAGTACTTCAGTTCACCCGTCCAAGGAACTCTTGGACCCACTCTTGGGATATTCAGGACATCTGGAAGAGGGTACAGTGATGTCTGTCTCATTGGGTGAACAATCTCTAAGGTTCACCAGAGACCTCCACGGCAAGGGACGGATGGCGGAGAGGCAGCTTGGCTGATGATAGGGACCAACAGAGATGGACTGAGATGTCCTGGTGTCGGCCTAGAGTCCTGGACAATGACAATCATTATAGGAACAGGACTGGGGGTGACATTCAGGTAGCACTGTAGCACTGTCGTCCCGTTGTTCATCGATTTGCTCGAGCGGGCACCAGTCACGTCTCCATTGTGAGACTTGTTGTTACTTGTTGTTTTGGCATATCGAATACGCCACGGGGAGCTTGCCAGGCTCTGCCGTGCGGGCGGGATACTCTCGGTAGCTTGCCGGGCTCTCCGAGAGGGACGGAGGAATCAACCCGGGTTGGCCGCATGCAAGGCAAATGCCCTACCCTCTGTGCTATCGCTCCAGTGGCATCTAGGTGCCTCCTTTTCTTTACCATCCCTACCCAGATTCGCGTCCCAGTAAGGGGCAACAGGCGCCAGCCCAGCTAGAAACTCCAACAATACCAACAAGCTCCCGGCGGTAATTGTTGCTTCTGAGTAAACTAGTCTCTGCAAGGTGCAGATCGAGCCCCGGTTCCTCTGCCGAACCCTGCACATGTTTCCCCACGCAGACATGATTTATGAAGCATCTGCTCTGTGCAAGCACCTCAGAGGCGCCAGGACCATCCGGGTCCAGCAGGGGAGACCCGGCGTGGCCCCCAGCACAGGCCAGTGGAGAACAACCATGGTGCGTATCCTTCTGTGAGGAGAGACGCCCGGGGAGGCAGGAGGAGGCTATAGAGATTCTTATTTTTTTTTTTTTTGCTCTGTGCCTTTTTTTTTTTGCTTCTCTGCCATGAATCTTAACATTATGTAGAGCAGGGACTGTGCCCTTCGCTAACTATTCCCAGAGACTTCTCTGGAGCCTGTACTATAACAGGATCTCATTATTCCTTGTTGGTTGACTGAGAATAAGTAAAGCATGGATTTTTATGCTGCAAATGATGGTGGCTGTAGCTCCAGTTTGGGAAGAGGCATCAGAGAAGGGGGATGAAAAGGAAGGTGAGTAAAGTTTTCACTCTGAGGCTTTGCTACCCTGAGGCCGGGTGCCAGCAGCAGGACCCCAGGATGGCCTGGTGTGGGCAATGTCCACTCAGTAAGTGCTCAGTGCACCGTGGGATATCGGCAGGATACTGATCGAGGGTCTACTCCATGCTTGGAAGACACGTTTGCTTGGCCCTTCAAGGGATCAAAAGGTATTCCTCATTTCTAATTGGCTGTCATTCACAGCTGCTCAAAGCTATGAAATACACTGAGAGTGATTTAAAGAAACTTCTTTATGTTAGTGAGGTACTTTTAGGGTGCTCCCAAGAAAAGGAGGGCTGCCTAGAGAATCAGTTCGGTGAGCAGGAAGATGGTGGCACTGTCGGTCCTCACCTTGACCTCCAGGGAGGGAAGAGGGACTAGGGCCTGAGTCCCATTGTCCACGGCCGGTGATTCGGTCATGCTTGAGCACTCGAGCCACCAGGGAAGCCCACGGGGAAGGGCGACAGACTGGGCTGGGGTGGTGGACGCTGGCGAGGGGAGGGAGCCCTGTGTTCCGTCCCACAGTGTGCCCTGCACGCTCTCCTAGTTCAGAATAGGCTCTTGGAAATGAATCAGTGCTCTAGTGAGTCAACCGGTTTCCAGAGCGGGTTGCAAATGAATCGAACTTGGGGAGGGCGTCAGGGGACCCTGCAGATGGTAGCTGGTTCCTTCGGAGCTCAGGTGGGAGTTTGGACTTGTGGTCGGCAGCTGACTGGGAGAGTGTCCTGGGGCAAGGGACCCTTGGACTTTGGTGCTCTTTCCAGGCAGAGAGCGTCACACTGGAACTGAATTCTCAGACAGCTGTGGATAGCCAAGAATTGGAACCACCTGGTGTGGGGAAGCTGCCCCGCCCCCCGCCCCCTGCACCCCCCAAGATACACACCCAGGCGGGTAGTCTCAGAAGCCCCAGTCTGTTGTATTTTTTTTCTTTTTGGGTCACATCCAGCAATGCTCAGGGGTTGCTCCTGGCTCTGCACTCAGCAATCACTCCTGGCGGTGCTTGTGGGACCAGATAGGATGCTGGGGATCGAACCTGGGTTGGCTGCATGCAAGACAAACGTCCTACCCACTGTGCTGTCACTCCAGCCCCCCCTCCCCCCAGTCAGCTCTAAGCACGTGGAAGCTACTTACTAACTAGCACCTAAGATCCTGGCTGTAGCCGTGTTAACCATCCCCACCCACAATCCCACGGTACAGATCTCCCAGTGAGGAAAAACCATGACGTCAGGGAGGTTCTTTGTTGCTTCAGCTTTCTGAAACCAAAGAGAAAATGATAAATGACCGTCTCTGGGGATGTGTCGGACATTGGTCTCCAGCAATTCTTTTCTTTTCCTCACAGGTCATGGGAGGTGCCGGGTGGGTGGATGTCACCTGGGAGTTTACAGGGCCCACATTTCCCCTCCTTCGCACGTCTTTCCTGAGTAGAATTTCTTGTGCTGTATTTTATCATTTGTGTTTTTCATCTAAAAACAATTTCATATGTTCAGTACTCCCGTGAATATTTAACAGCTCTGAAATCTGCAGGCTTTCATGGAAGACATGATTAAAAACCCAACCCAACCCCAGCCCCAACCTGGCACATTAGCAAGCCCTAAAGAGGCCAGCGATTATTAGGAGGAAAATAGAGTGCAGGCAATTAGTGGAGGGAAGGAACTAGAAGGCAGGAAGATTAGAAAGAAAGATGCAATACGATCTCAATTTTAGATGACGTGGTCTTTTCTACAGAGAATGCCAAGGAATCCGCACCCAGAAGGAATGAGAGCTAATAAACGAGCTTAGTGATTTTGCAGGATACGCCGTCTACGGAGGAAAATCAGCTGTATTTCCATACACGAGCCGTGCATGATCTGAACACGAAATAAGAAACAATTTCACTTGCAATAGCGTCCGAATGGATAACGCCCAGGCACAGATGAAGACGTGAAAGCCTTAAGCACGCCAAACAGCAAATCATTGTTGAGAGAAATTAAAGGCAATGGATCGATGGCATGCAGTCCCGCTCACGGGAGGGGAGACTCCACATTGTTTAAATAGCGGGACTCTCTAAATTGACCTACATATTCAATAGACTGCCTCGCCAAAGCACAGGTGCTTCTTTTTTGCAGAAATTGGCAAGCGGGCCCTAAAATTAATATGGAAATACAAAGGGCCCAGAGGTACCAAAATGATCCTGGAAAAGAACACGGTTGGCAGGCTCACATGCCCTAGGCCCAGATACCCGGGGCTGCAGCTGAAGTCAAGATGGTGTGATGTTGGTCCAGAAAAGGCGCCGACCAGTGAGGTAGAACAGAGACCAGAAAAGAGCCCCCCAGACGCTGTCAATTGGTTTCTGACAGCAAGAAGCAAAGCTGGCTGATGCGGGGGTGGGGGGAGGAGTCTTTGGAAAGCGTGACAAGCCCACAGGAAAGAATAAGCTCGGACTCCCTCCTTCACACCCCTACCTGGGTAGAAATTCATCTGAAAGTGGAGGAAAGGCCTGGGTGAGCGTTCAAGCCCGAGGGGAAGGGCAGGTCCAACATGTGTTCATTTGGATCAGGCAGGGAGGCCCAAGCGAAGTCATGTGGGCAGAGGACAAAAAATATATATATTAGCATCTTGCATGGTTGAGAACTTTTTTTCTTCCATGATTCCACAGGGTCAGAGAAAATATCTGCCAATCTTTTGTGTGATAAGGGTCTAGGATTCAGAACATGAAAATGACTCTGCACTCAGGAATTATTCCTGGCGGTGCTCAGGGAACCCTATGGGATGCTGGGGATCGAACCCGGGTTGGCTGCATGCAAGGCAAATGCCCTCCCCGCTGTGCTATCACTCCAGCCCGAAAATGACTCTTATGATTTAACAATGAAGGAAAAAAAAAGTCACAGCTAAGTAGGAAAGGAAATTGTGATCAGCACACAGTCCCGGGGGAAGGTACCCGCCTTGCATGCGGCTGAACCCAGCTGGGTCCCTGGTACTGTTCACGGTCACCCAAACCCGGCCAGAAGTGACTCCTGAGCAGAGAGCCAGGAGCAAAGACCCAAACACCGCTCGTGGCCCAAAAACACCAACAAAAGGGAAAAAGAAAGCTGTGGTCTAGATACACAACGGGCTCCTCCTCAGCTATGAGAACACATGAAATATTGCATTTTCCTAAAATGTGGATGGAGAGAGAGTAAGTCATGAGGGAGAAGGACAAATACTGATGCCCTCACTCTTGTGTCTGGGTAAAGAAACCAGACCAGGGAGTGGATGGTGTTCAACAAAAATAAACTCTCTGACTTTGCGGCTGGAGCGATAGCACAGTGGGTAGGGTGTTGGCCTTGCACGCGGCCGACCCGGGTTCGATTCCTCCATCCCTCTCAGAGAGCCCGGCAAGCTACCAAGAGTATCCCGCCCACACGGCAGAGCCTGGCAAGCTCCCGTGGCGTATTCGATATGCCAAAACAGTCACAACAAATCTCACCATGGAGACGTTACTGGTGCCCGCTTGAGCAAATCGCCGAGCAATGGGACGACAGTGACAGTGACAGTGATAATGAATACCGTGGGTCCATAGGAAGCCAGAAGACCACCCGGTCTGAATATTGCTGGAAAAACGCCACCTCTTTAGAATTGTTAGAAACTGTCTATATTTGACTTGATCTTCATGCACAGCTCTGAGAAAAATCCCATTGACATTCCTCCTTCTTCCTCAGCCTTCAAAGTGGCAGAGTAATTTTGGGCACAAGCCGTCGCTTTCCATCTGGCGAGCACAAGACCATGCTCGCCGCTCGGCCGTGAGCGTTATCAAAGGGCGCCTGTCCGCTGAAGTCTCTGTGGGGCACATTGATTTCTGTTTTTCAAAACGATCTAGCTGGTGTCAATATCAGCCGGTGTCAGACATTCGCCGGAGCAAACCCGCAGAGCAGGGCAAGACGGCTGGCGATGTGTCACAGAGCCAAGCTCGGTCCCCGCCCCCCCGGCAGGGAAGGAAAGCTCCCCTTTGCTTTGTGTTTATTTGTGTCTCGTATAAAACGGCTGTGTTGTGTTCATCGAAGTCCTTGGAAACCTTGGCAAGGCATCTTTCTCTTCCTCTCCCTCTTTTTCTAGAAATCTCCCCCGTTAAAAGAGGGGAGAGGAAGAAGGAGGAAAAGATCCATTGTCTCTTCCTGCTGGGGTCATAGTTGCGGCCATCTGAGCTGATGTCCCAGAGAGCTGTGCCGCCCGCTCAGCACAGGGGACGAGAGCCCAGACACAGAGGCAAGCTGTCTTCTGTAGTGTGTGAGTGTGTGTGTGTGCTTGTGTGTGTGTGAGTGTATGTGTGAGTGGGTGTGAATGTGTATATGTGAGTGTGTGTGAGTGTACGTGTGAGTGTGTGTGAAATTGTGAGTGTGTGAGTGATGTGTGAGTGTGTATGTGTGAGTGTGTGAGAATGCGTGTAAGTTTGTTTGTGTATATGTGTATATGTATGAGTGTGTGTGAGTGTATGTGTGTGAGTGTATGTATGAGTGTGTTTGTGTGAATGTGTGTGTATGTGAGTGGTGTGTGAGTGTGTTTGTGAGAATGTGTGTGAGTGTGTGAGTGTGTTTGTGTGACTGTGTGTATGTGAGTGTATGTGAGTGTGTTTGTGAAAATGTGTGTGAGTGTGTTTGTGTGACTGTGTGTATGTGAGCGTGTGAGTGTGTGTATATGTGTATATGTGTGAGTGCGTATGTGTGAGTGTGTTTGTGAGAGTGTGTGAATGTGTTTGTGAGAATGTGTGTGAGTGTATGTGTGTGTAATTGTATGTGTGAGTGTGTGTGCGCGTGTGTTTTGTGTGCATTTTGGAATAAGACAAGTAAGACAACCCTGTGAAGTGGTTCTGAATACAGAGGCATCATCCAGCCGGTGAGATTCTTCTTTGCAGTCTCCTCTCATGCACTGATCTTTCTTCTTTCCCTCAGGAAGGGGGCAGGCATTTGGCCAGGAGATCACAGACGTTGAATAGTTTTTCACAGGGGACTGGAGCAATAGCACAGTGGGTAGGGCGTTTGCCTTGCACACCATGGACCCGGGTTTGATTCCTCCGTCTGTCTCAGAGAGGCCGGCAAGCTACCGAGAGTATCCCGCCCACACGGCAGAGCCGGGCAAGCTCCCAGTGGCATATTCGATATGCCAAAAACAGTAACAAGTCTCACAATGGAGACATTACTGGTGCCTGCTTGAGCAAATCGATAAACAATGGGACGACAGTGCTACTTTTTCACAGGATTAAACCTTCTGGCTGATGGAACACTCCACCGCCCCAACCGCTGTGTGTTTGCCGGAGGTGAACAAGCTTGGAAGAAATGATGTACAGGACTTGCTCACGTCTGGGGGATGCACTTCAGGATTCCACAGAGCTTTGTTCAGGAGAGGAAGCCTTAGTGGCGTCCGTGGTCCCATCAGGCCAGAGAGAGGACCTGCAGGGCAGGTAGGTCTGCTTATTGCTCTGTGTGGGGGGGGAGCAATCTTAGAGTAGCAGGACACGGGTGGGAATCCAGGCGGAAGGATCTCAGCTGAGACTGGAGTTGGTTTTCAAAGAAGCAGCTTCTAGAAATGAGGTCTCACAGGGCTGGAGTGATGGTACAAGAGGGGAGTAAGTGGCCCCTTCATCTCTCCCCGCTTGGATCCTGGCATCACAAGCCAGGAACAGCCCCTGAGCACCAAAGACTCTTTCAGCCTAAACTGACCCTCAACCAGAATTGTTTTAGTGACCAGAAAGTTAACTGGAAAAAGAATGGAACTGAGATCTCTTCCATAGATAACTCATCCCATACATCGATCCGGGATGGCTAAGAGATTTCTGGAACCCACATTCACAATCGACAAACCCAACCTTCGGAGGGAGTAATATGGTGCCCGGCACCTCTGAAAGTTTCAAACACAGTGCAATGCTTGCTTCTTCAACTTCATTGGCAAGAGCCTCACTTGGCATAGGGTTTTTTTTTTTTTCAAAAAAAGCTCAATCCATCAACAATTCAAGAGAATTAATAATGTATTTATATCACACGCTAGTGGTAGCATAAAATTATCTATAAATGTTTAATAAATATTCTGTAATGCTTTTGGAACACATGTTATAAGTGATAAATAAGTAACAATGGATTCCTTATGAAATATTTAGCCTCAGCCTGGTGATTGTTGGGTTATAACTGCTTGCAAAGTCATTCTTCACAGAGGGAAAAGCGTTATCAGCATTATGGATATGTTTAGCCCCCCGTTCATAATGAAACACGGTGAAAATGAGGGAAAGCCCCTGGAAATAGTTGCTGACAAATTGTCAGTGTGGGGGTCACCAGTCAGACTTAGCAATTCCCAGAGGGAAAGAGACAGGCAACCCGTTCATCAGTGACGCCTTTGGATGAACTGGGCCCCAGTGTCTACTACTCGGGGAATTTTGGTGCCTTCTTCTTCCATGGATGTGAGTAACAGCCCATGGAGCCTTCTCAAGGCTTTCCTGGGTCTAACGGGGCACGGAGCAAGAGTTCACCAGGACACCATGCACTTGCTGCAAGGATGAAAACAACAACCGAAACCGACGTCCTCCCTGAGGAGCAATAGACACGGATGGGTTCCAGAGCGGAGAGCCGAGTCTCTGGAAGTGGCTTGAACGTACCTTAGCAGGAGAGCACTCACCATTCCTGGTGTTCACCTCGGCACAAACAAAAGGAAGACCGAAAAAGAAAAGTTCAGCAGCGTGCTCTCTTCCTGTTTCCACTGAAGCATCCTTTCCCCTTCCCTCCTGTTAGGTTGCCATAGGAAGCCGTCTCACTCCATGTTTGAGTGCATCGTCCCCGGGCGGCCAGGGGAGGCCCCGGCAGCTCTCCCCCTCGCCGCCCGGGTTGGGTGGTCTCGGGCGGCTCCCCCAGCCGGGGCGGCCCGGGCCATGGGGCAGACGGGGGAGGAAACGAGGGCCAAGCCGGTTGGCTGATCAGGTGCCGTTTATTCCTTTCTCCCCCCGCGCCTGTTCCAGTCCCTCTGAGCCCCCCACTCTGGCCTCACATGGCCCCTCACCCCCGTCTCCTCCTGCCTCCCGCCCATCTCTCCGCGCTCCGTCTTGCTCCCTGCTCTCTCCCCCAGCTCCTCCGACTCTCTGTCTCTCCCCAGCTCGTCTCTCTACCCCCTGGACCAATGCTACACCCAGTCTGGCAGGAAGACCAACATTAGAAAGCCCCTCCTGACCGCCCACCAGGCTCACAGGCGGAAACACCACCTGGGGGCGTTCCTCTTCTCCTCAGTCCAATAACTTAGTTACCATCTTGATTGACATCTTAGTTCTACTTCTTAACATTAGTTATTTTGTATAGACACTCAAGAGATACATTGAGGCTTGTAGGGTAGCTCTCCTGGGAACATCTTGTCACAGACTCAGACTACAGTGCTCAGGCCAGATTAATCTTTCCCAACTCTGCAGGGTCCGAATCCAGTTATTACTTTTCGGATCATGACAGAATTTGTCCATGACCATGCTCGTAACTTATAGTTAAGCATTATGGCACTTTGGCCGCCAGCCCATTTCTATGCCAGGGTAGCACATAGCTCACTGCTTGCCCTGGGTCCCTCCAGTCCCTCGTTGGGACCTTGCTTTTGGGGTGCTAGGAAGTAAGGGCAGCTGAGGCTTAAGTTGAGAGAACAGATGCCCAGGAGGTAAATATCATTGAGAGTCCATTAACTCCCAAGTTTCTAAAGCATAGCACTAACTGTCTTCCTGTGCCCACACAAAAAGGACATTGCCCTGAATTAACTATGCAGAGGACTTAAGGAGAAGATAAAAACAATAGTTACAAGTTAACAGAGCACTAAGAAAGAAGTTACAAATAAACACAGAGGAACGGGAGCACTGTGATGGGAGCAACCCAATAAACCTAAGCTCCCTGCGGCAAGGCAGAAAGGACAAACCAATGTTATCCTACATCTCTCCCTTTAAATTTTTTTGGGGGGTCACAACCGGCGATGCACAGGGGTTACTCCTGGCTCTGCACTCAGGAATCACTCCTGGCAGTACTCAGGGGACCATATGGGATGCTGGGAATCGAACCCGGGTTGGCTGCATGCAAGGCAAACGCCCTCCCCACTGTGCTATCGCTCTGGCCCCTCCCCCTTTCCTTTTTACACAAAATTTGAAATAGAGGAACAATTCCACACATAAAATAGTCTCATTAGTTGTACTAAGATACATACAAAATAATTAAAAGCAAGGACCCCCAAAGACATCTGGACACCAAATACGAGACACACTATTTACAGTTATCAAAAATGGTAGAAATGATGCGTGAGAGAAAAAACAACATGTAAGATGTACATACATATACATATATGTATACACATATATATGCACACACAAATACATTGAAAGCAAATTCTATAGATGCAACAACACGGATGGACCCTTTCAGACATTATGGTACATAAAAGAAAATAGCCAATAAGAAAATGACATACGATTCTACTTTTATATAACACCCAAAGAGAGAGAGTGTAGGATAGTGGTTCCCACAGAGAGGGCAGCGGGGTGGGGAACGTAGAATGGAAAAAATTACATTTTCCATGACCACATCGGAGAGGTGGAAGGTGGTCACGTCTGGATGACAATGTGCATGCATGCAGGGAATGTGGTTGAACTGTACCTTAAGAAAGGGTAAATTTTATGTTACCTAGAGTTTATTTCAATTTTTAAAAATCCCCCAAGTGAGAAACGTTAGCTTGTGAGTTTCAAAATGAGTCAGTATCGGATGAGGGCCACTTAATACCTGTATTGCAAACCCTAACACCTACAAGGAGAGAGAGAGAGAGTAAAAGGGAATGTGCCTGTCACAGTAGCGGGGGGTGGGGGTGGGGGAGATGGGCTGGGGATGGTGGTGGGGATCCTGGGAACGTTGGTGGTGGAGAATGGGCACTGGTGGAGGGATGGGTACTCGATCATTGTATGACTGAAATGTAATCACCAAAGTGTGTAAGTCTGTAACTGTATCTCACAGTGATTCATTTTTTTTTAATGACACTATTTGTAGGTGATTCAAACCACTGTCACTGTATCACTGTCATCTTGTTGATCATCAATTTGCTCGAGTGGGCCCAGTAACGTCTCCATTCATTCCAGCCCTGAGATTTTAGCAGCCTCTCTTTACTTGTCCTTCCAAACGGTGCCGCATTAGAGGCTCTTCGGGGTCAGGGGAATGAGACCCATCATTGTTACTATATTTGGTATATGAATACACCCTGGGGAGCTTGCCAGGCTCTCCCCCGTGAGGCAGTAAACTCTCGGTAGCTTGCCACGTTCTCCACGAGGGAGAACTAGGCTATCAGATGAGCGGCCGGACGGTTCCGGGAGCTTGGTTTTATAGTCTCTGGATGTTGGCCATTGATGGGATTACACAGCATCAGGGGCAGTTTCTGTGTGTGACCGCCTAGCTACTGGAAAATGAGGGATCTGGGTGGAAGAGGGCCAGTCCTCATCTGAGCAGCCTTGGAGATCTCAGCCCTGGGTCCCGCACAGGTGATTCACATATTGGGACTAAAGGATTCTTGGAGGAGGAAAAAAAATGATATGGTATCAGGAGAAAGGGTCTCTGAGGTGCTTGCCTTGCATGTCGCTGACCCTGGTTTGATCCCGAGCACCCTCGTACAGTTCCCCTGAGCACCAGCAGGGATCACTTCTGAGCACAGTGCCAGGAGGAGCCACTGAGAGCATTGCTGGGTGTGACTCACCACCCTCCCCTAGCTTTCCCCCTCAAATAAAAAAAAAATAACCGAAACCAAAGTGACTCACAGAGGGCCCTTTGGAATCAAATTGGAAGTATGTAGCACTGTAGCACTGTCATCCCATTGTTTGTTGATTTGCTCGAGCGGGCACCAGTCACGTCTCCATTGTGAGACTTATTGTGACTGTTTTTGGCATATCGAATCTGCCACGGGGAGCTTGCCAGGCTCTGCCATGCGGGCGGGATACTCTCAGTAGCTTGCCCGGCTCTGAAGTATGAGGATGCCTGAAAAAGTCTCCAGAAAACCACAGTTCAGCGTCACATTCTCGAGGCGTCAACTATCCTTACGATTTTTCCCACAGAAAAAAAATTGTGCCCACCCTGAGAACGAAAATCACGAATGACTGTTTTCCTTCTCTTGTTCCCGTTCGCAGCCGTCCTGTTCCTTAGGCCCAATTTCCACCAGCTCTTATAATTAAATGGGAGCGGGCTGAGAGATGGCACTTTAATTAAGGATGAATTACCCCGGACCGCGGCAGTGCTCCTCGTGTGTGAGTCCCATTAATAGTGACAATCGGTTCTTCATTATTAAGGAGTGCTGAGAATGAGACCCTCGTTTGCCGCCGCCCATTACTGCGGAGTAGAGAGAACATCTTGGATCATGCCCTCTCCCGGAGTTCAGTGAAGCTTCACGGCGATTAAAAACGCTCCGGATTCAATGGAGACACCGAAAATAAAATGGAAGCTCATCTCCATAACAAAGGCCGGGAGGAAGCAGCCATCCCTTCAGCCCGTGCCAGAGAGCAGCTTTTCAACATGTGCCCGGCCCTGAAGAATCACAGTAGCTGCATCCTTGGGAGGTAAGTGTTTGCTTTAGGCCTCCGGGATGAAGTGATGCAGGGAAGATGTAAACACTCCACGAGTGAGTGGAAGTGTGTGTCGGAGAGGGGGTGGGGGGTGGAGAGGAGTGGATTAGATGATTTCTGAAGGGTTTAGAAAGCTCTTCTATTTACCACCGTATAAGCTCTTGCTTCCACTCAGCCCTGTCAAGCTAAAATGGAGTATTGCCCTACTTCCTCCAGCGCGTGCCACCAACTCTCAAATACTATCTGACATTCCGGCCAGGAGCTTCAAACTCCACTACCTTTATGAGTCAAGGAGACCCAGGAATGGGAGAATTGGGTCGTGGATGATGAACTAGAGGGGAGCGAGTCTGACGGGGGGGAGGAAGCACTTTGTTGGTTGTAAGGTTCTTTTTTGAAGGATGATGACTTGCATTTCATCACAATTTGGTCCAAGAGGACCTCTCGGGCAATTGCTTTCTCTGTCTCTAATCAAGATTTATCTCAGTAATATCCAAATCTACCTTTAAAGTGAATGATGGGGGTAAGCATGTGGACAAGCAAAATCAGAGACAAAGGAACGGGGCGGCTGGGTGGGAACCGAGTCACACCCGAGACGCTGAGTTTCCCGAGAGTCAAAACGAAGCAGGTTACACGATGCATTAAAAGCTCGGGCTGCCTGATGAATAATTGATTTTATCAAGTCTTCAGGAGACTGGACCTCAAGCCGAAGTCTGGGTATTAAGATGGACTCCACGCAGGAATAAGAAAGCAAAGATCTCACAGAAGCTTTGCAGTCAGCAAATGTTGATTGAGTGCCTGCCACGGGCCAGGGACTGTTCTGGGTACCCGAGATTAAGGAGGGAAGTAAATAAAAGATCTGTACCGCTCATCTAGCAGGACAGAGGGAAACACGCAAACCTTGTATTAAGCTAGAACACAAGTGTGACGTGAGGCATGATTGATGTTCCCGGGGCAAGATGTGACGCGGAGCTGGGCGGAACAGGCAGGAGAATCATAGCCCTGCCGGGGCTGAAGCAAGAGCACAGCGGGGAGGGCATTTGCCTTGCATGTGGCCGACCCAGTTTCCATTCCCAGCATCCCATAAGGCCCCCTGAGCACCACAAGGGGTAATTCCTGAGTGTAGAGCCAGGAGTGACCCCTGAGCATTGCCGGGTGTGACCCAAAAAGCAAAAAAAAAAAAAAAAAACATAGCCCTGCTTTTCTCCCCCGGTCGCCCCAAGGAAATCATGACGCTTACCCCCGATTAAGTCAGAAACGCTGTAAGTGGGAAACCTGGTCTCCACTGCAGTGCGAGGACACGTGACTCTCTGTGCTTGTGCCTGGATGGAAATCCAAGTACTTCCGGGCTCCGGTGACTCTTGCGTCACACCCATGCCTGTCTTCTCCCCTCTGCCCTCCCCTCCCCCCAACCTCCGGGGAGGGGGCAGTGGGAAGGAGGGAGGCTTGGCGGCTTGCGTCTTCACTGTGTGCTCTTTCACAGTGAACCCCCTGGGGAAATGACACGGGCTCACTGCCATATTGTGTTTGAATTATCGACAACCATTCTTTAAAACAATTCTTTCTGTTTATTTATTTACTTATTTTATTGAATCACCATGATATACAGTTACGATGCTTTCATGTTTGAGTTTCAGTCATACAAGAATCAAACAGGGGCTGGAGCGATAGTACAGTGGGGAAGGCGTTTGCCTTGCACGCGGCTGACTTGGGTCTGATACCCGGCATCCCATAGGGTCCCCTGAGCACTGCCAGGAGTAATTTCTGAGTGTAAAGCCAGGACTAACCCCTGTGTATTACCGGGTGTGACCCAAAAAGCAAAAAAATCAAACACCCATCCCTCCATCAGTGCACATTTTCTACCACCAATGTCCCCAGTATACCCTCCCCCCCATCCCAACCCTCCCCCTGCCTCTGTGGCAGGCAATTTCCCCCATACTCTCTCTCTACTTTTGAGCATTATGGTTTGCAATACAGATACTGAGAGGCCATCACGTTTGGTCCTTGATCTGCTCTCAGCACACATCTCCCATCCCGAGCGACCCCTCCAACCATCACTGACTTAGTGATCCCTTCTCCATCCCAGCTGCCTTCTCCCCCAGCTCACAAGACAGGCTGCCAACTATGGGGCAATCTCCCTGGCCCTTGTGTCTACTGTCCTTGGGTGTCATCGACAACTGTTCTTATTCTAACCAGGAGCAAGCATCATGGGTAGGAATAACCCCCTCTCTCCCACTCTGCCTTTCTAGGGCTAAAAAAAGAACCTCGCAATTTGGTGCCTAATATTTCACTCTGTAAAGTGATGAGGAATTAGAAAATTGTTAGATAGCAGGTGACAAATTGCAATCTGATGGGCAAACATGAACCTATAAAAATGTTATCAAGATGATATTAAACAGTCTAGTCCTCACTTAGCATCCAGGCAGGAAATTGGAGCTATTCTTGCTGGGCTATCTCACACTTTGATATTTTTCATTTAGATAATGCTATTTAAAATTTAACTGGGTGACTAGTAATTTGTCTTTCCGAAGGATGTACCTGAGCTCAGGCTTCAGAAGTACCCACTCCCCAGATTTTAGCTACAGGGACTGGGTACTCTGGGGGAATGCCTGGGACATTTTTGGGGACAGTGTTTGTGTTTTGTTTCATGGGCTTAAAAACGATGAGAGCATAAATGGATGGACATGGAGAGTGTCATGCTGAGTGGAATGAGTCAGAAGGAGAGGACAGGTATAGAATGACTGCATTCATTTGTAGTATAGAAAGATATATACAGTAGAAGAATAATGTCCCTGGCCAGGGGTTAGGAGGACTGGCCAATGGTTGGGTCTAATCACAGCATGTGTGGGGCTGAGGGTAGGTAAGATAGAGAAGAGACCAGTATGACAATAATATGACAATAATAGCTGGGAATGGTCACGCTGGACAAGATCTGACGGTTAAAAGTAGGTAAGGGATGTTCTTGATAACCTTTCAGTATCAATATTGCAAGCCACAATGCCCTAAAAAAGAGAGGGAGGGAGGGAGAGAGAGAGAGAGAGAGAGAGAGAGAGAGAAAGAGAGAGAGAGAGAGAGAGAGAGAGAAAGTGCCTGCCAAAGAGGCAGATGAGGGGTGGGAGTGATTGGACGGACCCTAGGGACACTGGTGTTGGGAAATGTCCACTGGTGGAAGGATGGGTGTTGGAACAGTGTACGGCTGAAGTCCAATCACGAATGGCTTTGCAATGCTCTAAAAACTAAAAACCAAAAAAATCAACAATTAATCAAAAAACAAAACATCAACAAAGTATTAACAACAACACCCACATCAAAAACCCGACGAGGCCCTGAGTGTGAGTAATGTCGTGGGGCCAGTGGCGGTGGGTGGGTTCTAGAGGCATCTCAGCGCGTGAGTGTGCTGTGTCCCCCACTCCCGACAGTGTCTGCCTCTCGTTGATCAGGAGCCCCTTGTCCTCTCCGTGGACTCGGCATCTGGAAGAAGAACTGCCCAGCGGAGCCACAGGGATATGGGATGCGTGAAGGACTCCGGGTACCGGCGGATGCAGCGGGGGCCGGGGGGGGGTTGGCTAAGAACGTGCTTCCTCGCTCCCTCTCCTCCGAGATCTCACGGGGACTGAGAGCAAGAAGAGGCTTCTCCTGCGCCTCCAGGATGCAGGGCGCCTGTTCCGGGGACCCCGAGAGGTAGTCTAATTTGAGAAAGGGTTCGGGCAGCGGTGGGGGGGGAGGAAGGCTGAGTGCAGACCCAGAACCAGACAGGGGAGCCCAGAGCACCCCCGAAGGAAAGTGATGGCAGAGGGACCAGGGAACATCAGGAACGTTTGGGGGTGGCACTCGTAGCGTTTCACGAGGCAGGACAGGAAAGAAAGGGAGGAGGGCTGGAGCGACAGCACAGCGGGGAGGGCGTTCGCCTTGCACACGGCCGACCCAGGTTCGATTCCCAGCATCCCATAGGGTCCCCCAAGCACTGCCAGGAGTAATTCCTGAGTGCAGAGCCAGGAGGAACCCCTGAGCATCACTGGGTGTGACAAAGAAGGAAAGAAAGAAAGAAAGAAAGAAAGAAAGAAAGAAAGAAAGAAAGAAGGAGAAGGAAAGAAGGAAAGAAAGAAGGAAAAAAGGAAAGAAGGAAACAAAGAAAGAAAAGAAAAGAAAAAGAAAGAAAAGAAAGAAAGAAAAGAAGGAAAGAAAGAAGGAAAGAAGGAAAGAAAGAAGGAAAGAAAAAGAAAAAGAAAGAAAAGAAAAGAAAAAGAAAGAAAGAGAGAAAGAAAGAGAGAAAGAAGGAAAGAAAGGAAAGAATGGCAAGCCCAAAGCTGGCACTGTGCAGATGTGGATGTGGCCAGGCCAGCTGTGGCCTCCAGCCCAACCCCCCGCGTCCCTTCAATCGCCCCTGGGAGGATGTGCAGGAAAGCGCCCGGGTGAGCAGGTGAATAAATCTCGGGGCGCCGAGGATGTGAGGCAGAGCGGCAGAGCCAGGGGGGACGATCCCCAAGGGCCAAGAGAACTGCGGGCGGGTGCCCGGGCGCCCTGAGGGAGAGGCGCCCAGAAGCACCTGCTCCCGCTCCCCACCCGACCCAGCCTCCCTCTCCCCGCTGAGAGCATCACGCCGGGCTTGAAGGGCCTCTGGGGAGGCCGCGCCTCTCTGCAAACACCTCAGCCTCCTCTGCCGCTTCTGCGGGGGTCCCGGGCCCCCAGCGCAGAGCCGGGAGATGGTAACAGGATAACGTCAACATTAGCACTCGCTTCCCGAGGCGTGATTCCCGGAAGCCCTCCTTCAGAGAGAGGGCCGGCTGCGGAGGCCTGTGGACTCGGGGAAAATGCTCCACCCTCCCCGGGGGATGTGCTGCCCCTGTTAGGGGGATGTGAGTCGCCAGAACTGGGCTCCTTGGAGACAGGCAGGGCCCGGGGTGACGGATATGGGTCAGGGCTCTGCTCACCGAGGCAGCAGTGGGCCGTCTGCAGGGACTCCATCCCCCTTCAGTCCTGAGCTCCCAATGAAGGCACAGTGCTCGCTTGGGAACTGAGCTGATGGCGTTCATCCTCTCCTCCTCCCTTCCTTCCTTTCTTTCTTTCTTTCTTTCTTTCTTTCTTTCTTTCTTTCTTTCTTTCTTTCTTTCTTTCTTTCTTTCTTTCTTTCTTTCTTTCTTTCTTTCTTTCTTTCTTTCTCTTTCCTTCTTTCTTTCTTTCTTTCTTTCTTTCTTTCTTTCTTTCTTTCTTTCTTTCTTTCTTTCTTTCTTTCTTTCTTTCTTTCTTTCTTTCTTTCTTTCTTTCTTTCTCTCTCTCTTTCTTTCTCTCTCTTTCTTTCTTTCTTTCTTTCTTTCTTTCTTTCTTTCTTTCTTTCTTTCTTTCTTTCTTTCTTTCTTTCTTTCTTTCTTTCTTTCTCTCTCTCTCTCTTTCTCTCTCTCTCTTTCTTTCTTTCTTTCTTTCTTTCTTTCTTTCTTTCTTTCTTTCTTTCTTTCTTTCTTTCTTTCTTTCTTTCTTATTACTATTGTTATTATTATTTGCTTTTTTGCTTTTTTCACACCCGGAGATGCTCAGGGGTTATTACTCCTGGCTCTGCACTCAGGAATCATTCCTGGTGGTGCTTGAGAGACCTCATGACATGCCAGGGATTGGACCCGGGTGGGCCGTGTGCAAGGCACATGCCCTCCCCGCTATACTATCGCTCCGGCCCCACTTTTGGCTTTCTTGGGAGAGATGCACACCTGTCTGCCTGGACCCCGGGAACTCCTTATCTAGGTGGCACACACACACGTGCCACCCTGGGCCCTGGCAGCAGTGGCTGCATGAAGGAGCGATGTAGCTGGCTGGCCAGCTCCGCGTGCCCCAGGCAGCCCGACCATTCGTGATTCATGGATTTGCCTCTGATGCCACGGGGGCGAGAGGGTGCGCGTGGGCTTTTGTTCTCCTTAGAACGGTGGAGGAACAGACTCAGCGGGCACTTGGGAGGCGTGGGCGGAGTCCGGCAGTACCGGCCGGGGCAGCACCCCCCTCTCAAAACTCTCCAACCCCGAGACCGGCGCCACGCCCTGGGAGCAGCCCCAGCAACAGCCTGCCCGACCCGGGGGTCCCGCCAGGACGCCCCCCCCCCCGCCAGGTGCCTACCCGCCATCTGTCCCGTCACGGGAGCCAGGCATGCGTCTTCTCGACACGCTCTGCTCCGGAGAAAGTCTCCCAGTGACTGTGGCTGTGTGCCCGTGATTGCAACGTGTCATGACATTTCCAAGATGTAAGTTCCTTCGAGAAAGGCATTAGCACCAGGCAAGCCGGGCGGCTCATTTTTCAAACCGGGGAACTGTCGTCGGGCCGCTCGGCACCGGTGGAGCCTGAACAGACTGTTTAGTGAGCGCCGCCGGGCGACCCCGCTCACCCCGCCGGCACGGTCGGCTGCCCGCCCATGCCGGGACAGGTGGCGGCCGAGGACAGACACGGGTGTGCGCATGTCCACACACAGTGCACACACGTGATATACAGGGGACATAGGCACACATGTACATGCACACCGTATGCAAGGGACACACATATATTCACACATGGACACACAGCACACACCTAGGCACAGATGGACACACAGGCACCGCTATAGCCATGCACACACAAGCACAGAGGCACGTCTAGTCTCTCACACACACACACACACACTCAATGGTACACACACATACATGCATGCACACAGGCACATGAAGACATATGCACGCTCTCCTGGTCGTCTGTGCCACCCTCATGCTTGCTCAGGCTCTCCCACATTCCCACCTGCAGCTCCCCCCTGGGACCCAGTCCCTTCACCCCCTCCCCAACAGGTGAGGCCCAGCCCCGCCTCCACGCCAGGAGCCCTGTGATGCTCCTCCTGTCTCCCCACCTGTGACAGCAGAATCTCAGCTGAAAGCAAAGGCACGGGGGCCAGGGGGCGCTGATGGAAGCAGCCAGGGGACTTGGGGGAGCAGGACACCCGGGATCGACAGTGTCAGCAGACAGACAGGGCCAGGAAAGCGGGCACTCGGCGGGCGGGGGACACTTGGTGGCCAGGGGCGC
Organism: Sorex araneus; assembly: GCF_027595985.1. Lineage (NCBI taxonomy): Eukaryota > Metazoa > Chordata > Mammalia > Eulipotyphla > Soricidae > Sorex > Sorex araneus. The sequence goes on from NC_073305.1 coordinate 219,010,506, forward strand.
GGGGACTACTACCCCTGAGAGTGGCTGCAAGCTGCCGCAGCTCCGGGGCTGCACCCGACTGGAACCTGGCTGGATTCGGGCCTCGTGACGTCAGAGCCGCTGCGAGGAGGCTGGGGGTGTCGTCGCGGCTGGAGTCCTCGCCCCCATCTCACAAAGTGCCACAAACACGGTGGCTGGGAAGGACCCACCTTGGTTATTTGGACGTCCTGGAGCCCGTCCCGAGTCTGCAGTGAATGCTCAGAAGCAGGAGACCTGGGGGTGGGCGGGCGGAGGGTCCCCTCCCTGCACGACTGCAGCCCAGGGAAAGTGTCCCTCGGTCCCCCTCCGCCGTGCATTCATCTAGATGCCACACGAGAGCTCAGGCCCGGGTCACAGGCTTCCCCGAGAGTCTCTGGGATGGTTTGGCCGATACACCTAACACCAGCCCTGGCAGCCTCCCGGGCCCAGTCCCAGGAAACCGTCCTGTGGCTCTGGGCTCAGAGCCCAGGACTCGATTCCTGTCGCAATGCAGAGAGCTGGTGGGTCACTTCTCAAAGTAGTGGCACGTGGCTTGCAGGCTATGGCCACGCCTGTGACAGAGAAGAAGCCAGAGGCGCTGCGTGAACAGAATAAGGGAACACGAGGCAGGAGCCCGGGGTCCGTGGGGGTCCATCTGGGATGTTAGCACTGATGTCGTGTTTACCATGGATAACTGCTAAATGATATTAAATGCTGAATCAATCAGACGAATAAAGCTTACAATAGATCGGGCATTCTGTTTGCCAGCATCACTGGCGTCTGTGCCTATTAAAAATGACAGATGATTAGGATACCCAAAGTTTGGTGGAGTCTGCTAGCTAACAAGGTAGAATTAAAATTTACATCTTGTTCGGGCATAATGAAGATAATTAAAAAGAGTGATAAAACCCTTAGATTAACCCTCATCTCCTCCTGCATAGCATTTTATTATGCAAATGAAACCTCCGACACTGTAAACTTAATACCAGTTAAGGATATGGATATGTTCTCATTTTCCAAGCACCAAGATATATGTGTGGAGATAAAATATTTGATTGAGGTTGGAGATGGGGCCGTTTTGCCATAAAGTCGAACGCAGACGGGTGTGTTGTCGGGAGCAAAATTCAAACCTTCATGTGCTGGGCCTGAGTTCCGGCCCCCGCTGCCGCCCACCCACTCCACTTTCCCCGGGACTACAGTTCTGTGATTTCATTCCCTTCCCCGCCAATTATGTCACCCAGGACGCACAGGCCCCTGAAGAATGGGCCCGCCGTCTCCGGGGGCAGATTCTCTGTTGCTTTCTTAAATTAAAGGGCAGCTCTCGGGGACTTGAAGAAACAGGCCGAGCCTTGTTTACCTAGCCCTGAGGTTCGAGGAAAGAGAGATTAGGACGCTCCAGGGAGGAGCATTTTTTAAAAGGATCTACTGTTTCGACATGTAATCTCACTCCTCTCGGAGAATTATTTTTCTCTCTCACTGGTGTGAGAGAGAGGATGGGGTTAGTGGGGCCCTAAAATCCGTGCCGAGCTGGTTTCGTGAATTTCCCCCTGGCCAGTGGGAAGGAAGGGAAATGACTCGAGAATTCCCTGCCCCTCTGGTCAGATTCCCAGGCTTCTATTCATGTGTCCATCTGCCCCTTCTCTTCGCAAAGTGCCCATGTCCTCAGGGAAGTGGAGGCGGCAGCGTCTGCAGGGGAGCCTGAGTTTCCTCAGGGAGACTGTTAGGATGGCGCTAGTGAGGAAAAGGATCAGGGGAGTGAGTGTGCAAACCGCAGGCCCCAGGGCAGGGGAGTGAGTGTGCAAGCTCCAGGGCAGGGAAGTGAGTGTGCAAGTTCCAGGGCAGGGGAGTAAGTGTGCAAGCCCCAGGGCAGGGAAGTGAGTGTGCATACTGTAGCCCCCAGGGCAGGGAAGTGAGTGCGCAAGCTCCAGGGCGGGGAGTGTACAAACCCCAGGGCAGGAAAGTGAGTGTGCAAGTTCCAGCACAGGGGAGTAAGTGTGCAAGCCTCAGGGCATGGAAGTGAGTGTGCAAGCTCCAGGACAGGGGAGTGAGTGTGTAAGCCCCAGGGCAGGAAAGTGAGTGTGCAAGTTCCAGGGCAGGGGAGTGAGTGTGCAAGCCCCAGGACAGGGAAGTGAGTGTGCAAGCCCCAGGGCAGGGGAGTGAGTGTGCAAGCCCCAGAGCAGTGAAATGAGTGTGCAAGCCCCAGGGCAGGGGAGTGAGTGTGCAAGCCCCAGGGCAGGGGAGTGAGTGTGTAAACTCCAGGGCAGGGGAGTGAGTGTGCAAGCTCCAGAGCAGTGAAATGAGTGTGCAAGCCCCAGGGCAGGGGAGTGAGTGTGCAAGCGGCAAGGCGCTTGGCGGGAGGCTGTAAGTGCGGGAAGGGAGGGGGGGCGTGCAGGGGAGGGTGGGGATGTGGCTGGGGGTGGCCGTGTGGAAACTACGGTGTGAGCAGAAAGGCCTCTCGTGTCGGAAGGAAAACAAAGGGGCGCCGTGACCCCACGCCAGGCCGCTGGGGTTCCCACGCCTGGCAGGAGCGGACCAAGGGGATCCAGCTCAGCGACTGGAGTGTGTGCGGAGACACGGCCCTGTTCCTCCTCTCCTCAGTAAGGGCCTGGCTGGGGGACATGGAGGCTGGGGAGACGGAGCCGGTGGCGAGGGCGTGGGAGCTGCGCCCCCCTCCCTCGGACGTTGCTCCCGGCGTCCCTCCCGCCGGCTGGCACACAGGTGGGCCTCCGTAGGCGCTGAGTAAGCGCTTCGTTTCTCCGACAGCTGTGCGCCGTGTGTGCACGTGCCTCAGCCCCCACGGGGGCCCCGGGGCCTCGGGCCTCCCGCAGCCAGCTCAGGAGCCGGCTGATGAGTTGGGTGGAGCCTGGCACCCAGTGCACCAGGCGTCTCAGAGGATGGAGCCCCGAGCTGGCATCCGCAGGGACGCTGACTTGGACCAGCGGTGAGTGTTGGGGGCGCCCAGCTGGCGGCCCGGGATTGATTGCTCGTGGGATTCTGTTGGTCACAAACCCCTCTTCCGTTCCCGCCAGAACTTGGAGGCTGCCACCCAGAGGAGCTGTCTGTGTGTGTCCTTAGCCCGGCGTGGGAAGAATCGCGCCTCTCCACTGGGAGCAGGGAGATGGGCCATTCTCCGGTGGGAAGTGTTCAGTGACACCTGGCATAAAATCCGAACCATGAAAGTGTTTGTTTTCATCGCTGCTATTATTGCTGCCTTTCCTTATTACTTTCCTTATTATTTGCCATAATTGACCTGCTTTCTCGATGATGGCAGGGCGTTTTTAATTAATTTCCTTTGTGTATATACTTCTAGAAAAATAGACCGGAAGCCCAGCCTCAAAAAGAATTGTGCGGTTGTTTCTGGGGTGGGGGTAGATTTTGCCAGAGACGTGCATCACCTGCGCCTGTTTTCCACGTTTGCAGCGGTTTCTCGTCCCTTTGGTAACCAGAACTGGAGAGGTTTGCTTTCCGCACTGCTCTGCCATAACTTGCAATTATTATGATTATCTCGCGGAGCTAGATATCAAATGCGGGGCCTCGTGCGCGATTCAAGCCGCTCCGTGTCCGGGCTCCCTCCCCGGCCTCGTTTTGACTGTCAGTGGAGACAAGGAGCCCAAGAGGACCATTTCATTTCCTGGGGTGACCGGGGGAGCGGCGGGCCGGTCTGGCGGGACTGTCCAGCCTCGTGGAGGAAGGCTTCCATGAATGAGCGCGAGGGTAGCAGGACACAGGCATGAAAACTCGTGTGGCAGCTTTTCTAGGGGGGTCAGTGTCTGGTTCTGAGTATTTTGTTGGTCCCTCGGTGGGTGCATATATGTTTAGGAGTGATTTCTTCCTGATGTGCACATCCCTTGATTATTAAAAAGTGGCCTTCGCTGTCCCTTTAAATCCTTTTCAGCCTGAAATCTATGTTGTCGGATATTGGTCTGGCCACCCCAGCTATTTATTTATTTATTTATTTATCTATTTATCTATTTATTTATTTATTTTCTTTTTGGGTCACACTCGGCGATGCACAGGGGTTACTCCTGGCTCATGCACTCAGGAATTACTCCTGGCAGTGCTGGGGAGACCATATGGAATGTCGGGGATTGAACCCAGGTCGGCTGCATGCAAAGCAAACGCCCTACCCGCTGTGCTATGGCTCCGGCCCTACTCCGGCTTTTTTGAGGGAGTTGTTTGCTTGAAGGATTGTTTTCCGTGCTTTCACTTTGAGTCTGTGTTTGTTCTAACTGTTCAGATGTGTTTCTTGTAGGCAGCAGAATGTTGGGTTCAGTTTTTTTTTTTTTTAATCCATTTTGCCAGTCTGTTTCTTAATTGATGCATTTACCCATTGACATTGAGAGAGATTATTGTCACGGGGGTTTGCGCCATCTTTCTGTAGAGGTTTGCTGTGCTGGAAGGGCCTTGTCTTGTCTTCTAGGAGCCCCTTCAGTCCTTCGTCTAAGGTTGGTTTTGGGTCTATGAAGTTCCTGAGCTGTTGTTTACCTGTGAAACAGGGCAGCATCCCACCGAGTCCGAGTGAGAGTCTGGGCGAATGACGTATCCTTGGCGAGGCGTTGCTTTCAGTGAGTATTTTCACTCTCTCCCACCCTGTCTTTGGGCTGGGCGGGTCCTCTGATGGGTCTGCTGGAAATCTCAGGGACGCTCCTTTGCTGTGATAGCGTGTGGTTTTGAGAGCACGCGTTTCTCCCTCTCAGGGGCCTGAGCCCCTCCGGAGGGCTGAGCTTCCCCCTTCAGCATCTTCCTCTCGGGGACGGGGAAGGCCGGCGACCAGGGTTTCCCACCCTGCTCTAGCGCCCGGGGGATGGGTGGTCTTTCTTGGGTGCGTGTCGGGGGTCGGGAGGCCTTTGCTCCACTCGTGACTTCCTTGGCCTCGACTGATCAGAGCTCACTAGTCCCACCCTTATCTGTAGGGGGAGCAAAACTGCCTCTAGATCGCCCCCAAACTCCTGCAGAGTGGGGGTGCAGCGAGAAGACCACCCAGATTGCAGCCCCCGCTGCTTCCCTCCCTCCTCCAGCAGCCCCACCCTCTCGCTCGCTGCAAAGCGTTAACTTCCCTGGAAAGAGACGCCCACATGATGAGGCGGGGGGGAACCGGAGCACTGGGCAGCCCTGCTGTGTCCGCTGCTCCGCCACGGTGGGGTGCAGGCACGGGGCCGAGCCCAGCTCCTGCCGGGCACCGCCTGTGACGGGCTAGACCAGCGCTCTGCATGGAGCCCGCCACGCTCCTCCAGGACCTCGTCCCTCTTCGGCCCGTTGCTGGTATGGCCTGAGAAATGACGTCACGGGGCTGGAGCGACAGTCCAGCGGGGAGGGCATTGGCTTTGCACGCGGTCAGCCCCGGCTCCGTCTCTGGCATCCCAAAGGGTCCTCAGGCCCCCCCACCCCCCAGGGGCCACTGCTGGACGCACAGCCAGGAGGAAGTCCTGAGCACTGTCAGGTGTGGCCCCAAGTCAAAACCAAATCAACCAGCAAACTAAGAGCCCATGGAGGGCTCCTCGTGAGCACTCTCTCAGCAGCCCCGGGTGACCCCGTGGGGCCTCGAGCAGAGTCGCTGGTCAGAGAACCCGAGTGGGTGCAAAAGGATAAGTTACGTCCTTCTCTTCTGGCTCCGTTGTCTCGGAGGGTCTCCGGAGAAAGCCCTGGTCTCCGAGCCTCGGCTGGAGCGGGGGTCCTTCCTGCAGGACGGGCCTCCCGGAGAACAGCAACACATACAGGGCCCGAGTCTGGGGTCAGCAAGAAGGACATGCGTGCCCTCTTCTCCCTGGCTGCCTGCAGCTGGCGTCTGCCTCCCCGCCTCCTCAGAGGCTGGGGATTGTTTTTTTTAATGAATCACTGTGTGCCGAAAGTAGATAATGGACCAACCATGATGACCTCTCAGTGTCTCTGCTGCGAGCCATGATGCCCAAAAGTAGAGAGAGAGTCTGGGGAATATTGTCTGCCATGGAGGCAGGGGCAGGGTGAGAAAGGGGGGGTATACCAGGGATATTGGTGGTGGGGAATGTGCCCTGGTAGAGGGGTGGGTGTTGGATCTTTGTGAGATTGTAACTCAAGCTTGGAACTATCTCATGGTGATTCAATAAAATTTAAAAACAATTTTAAAAAAAGAATCACGGTGAGATACAGTTGTAGCACCGTAGCACTGTTGTCCTGTCCTGTTGTTCATCGATTTGCTCAAGCGGGCACCAGTAATGTCTCCACTGTGAGACTTGTTGTTACTGTTTCTGGCATAGTGAATTCGCCACGGTAGCTTGCCAGGCTCCGCCGTGCGGGCGGGATACTCTTGGTAGCTTGCCGACTCTCCGAGAGGGACGGAGGAATCGAACCCGGGTCAGCCGTGTGCAAGGCAAACGCCCTACCCGCTGTGCTATTGCTCTAGCCCTCCTGAGTGCAGAGCCAGGAGTAACCCCTGGGCATTGCCAGGTGTGACCCCCAAAAGCAGACAGACAAACAAAAAAGTATATCCCATCTGATGAAAAAAAAATCAGGTGTTTTTTTTTGTTTGTTTGTTTGTTTACAGGGTGGGGGGAGCAGACCCAGTGACCCACGTGGCCCTGGGGATCCAATCTGGAGCCTCAGCTCCAGCCCGTTCTCCTGACGGCCTCACACGCTCGGTCCCCTGGGGCCACCTGCGCGCGCGCTGGCCTCTCCTTTGGGTTCACCTTCCCCGCTGCTGCGGTGCTGGGGGCGGGTCTGGGGACGCTGGATTCCGAGGGGGCCGGGCAGAGAGGCCCGCTCCTCTCGCCCCTGCAGCCCAGGGTGATGCTCTTTCATCCTGTCTTCACGTCCTGGGAGGGGGCGGCTGCGGCCCGCCAGCCACGCCCCCCCTGTGTGAACCGCCTTGCAGGTGAGATCCGGATCCTCCCTCCCGCCCAGCAAGGTTCCTCGCACCCCGCCCGGCTCGGCACCCCCTGGCCGCCCCCGCCCCCGCCACTTCCGGGGTGTTTGAAGATGCTCCTCGGCCAAGAGCCCCCAGGCCTGGCTCTGAGGGGCAGAGTGGGGCGGGGGAGGCCGCAGAGACCCCCGCCCCCGCCTGCCCCGCTGCACCCCCCGGGAGCCGGGCCGCTGCTCACAGGTCAGTGGGAGGCTACAAGCCTGTGGGCGATGGGGCACGGGTGAGAAGGTCGGGAGGAGCATGCTGAGAGGCCCTGAGCACTGCGGGAGGAGCATGCTGAGAGGCCCTGAGCACCGCGCGGGAGGAGCATGCTGAGAGGCCCTGAGCACCGCCCCCTCCGCTCTGCCCGCTGCCGGGGAAACAGGGGTTCTGGTCAGAGCACGTCTCCCTTCCTCGGACACCCCGCCTTGCACACACACACATACACACCACTCCTTATACACACCACACACACGCACACATACATCACACCCCACACACACAATGCACACAGTCATACCATACATACAACACACCACAAATAATACACACCACACACTGCACACATATACACTGTATCACTGTATCACTGTCATCCTGTTGTTCATTGATTTGCTCGAGCGGGCGCCAGTGATATCTCCATTGTCCCTGTCACACTCTAGTGTAGCCCAAAGGTGTATTGGGGGCTCTTTCAGGGTCAGGGGGATGAGGACCGTCCTTGTTACTGTTTTTGGCATATCGAGGACGCCGCAGGGAGCTTGCCAGGCTCTGCCGTGCAGGCTCAACACATTACACACTATACACATAATATACACACCATACACACATCACGTACATCAAACATCACACAATACACATCACGCACACATCACAACACACCATACAGACATCACAACTATCCCAATACACACACACCACTGTATACACAAACCATACACTATCCCACACACCACTCCTTATACACCACACACATGAACATACATCACACCACACACACATAATGCACACAATCACACCACACACAACCCACATACACATACCATACACATAATATACACACCATACACACATCACGTACATCAAACATCACACAATACACATCACGCACACATCACAACACACCTACAGACATCACTTAGATCACAAATACCACAATACACACACCACTGTACACACAAACCATACACTATCCCACATACCACTCCTTATACACACCACACACATGCACATATACCATACATACCACACACATACACCACGCACACAATCATACTGCACACACAACACACATACCACACGCCACACACATATACACACACTATACACATACACACCATACACACATCACGTACATCATGCACACACAAAAATAGACCATACAGACATCATATACATCACAAATACCACAACGTCTCACACACACACACACACACACACACACACACCTTCTTTGGACGTGTCCTTTCTGTTACTTGCTCCCCAAGAAATCCCGTGGTGTTTCCCTCCCCCTCGGCCCCTCCCCTTTCCAGCTCCCCATCAACCTGATGTCAAGGACCACCCGGAGCCCCCCTGGCGGCGCCCTCCATGGCTCGTCCCATCTGCACAGTTCTAGGCACCCCCTCCCCCCTCCTAGCCCCGCCCCCTCGAGTGATGCCGAGGGTGGGGGGGGGGCCCACGCACGAAGGCTCCTTCCCCTCTGAAGGCCAGCAGCCTCTCCCCACGCCACCTTCCTTGTCTGAGACTCAGGATTCAGTGGCCACTGGAGCCTTCCTCTCTCCCTGCGGGCCGTGCCCCCGCCACCTGGCAGGCACGGGGGACTGCAGCCCTCCTCCTGGGCGGCCGAGACCCCCAACACTGGCCACAGTCCAGCACAGGGCAGGGAGCGCTAAGATGGCCCGTCCCTGAGGCTGACCCCAGCCCTGCGCTCTCCCCACTGCCCCCCCTTCCCTGCCTCTCCTCCCCTCCCCCTGCCTGCAGCTCAATGATCAGTGGCTCGGGGAGCCCATCCATCTGGCGGCTGACACGCAGCGCCCCGAGCCCTGCTTTTCCCTCCTCTGCTTCTGTATCATTCAGCAACTTCTGTTTTCCTCGGAGGTCAGCCCAGAGGTCTCCGTGTCGTGTTTCTCATTTCTGCTTGTCGTGGAGATCTTGCCAGTGCATCTATCAAAGTAATCATCACACGCCTGATGTGCGAGTCTGGGTCCCCTCACATTTTTCATTACTAGATAATTTATTAATATCCTTCCCAAGCAGCACTAGATTTATCTTGATAAAAGTGCTATCAGCGGCGACACAGGCAATGCTGCTGGGAAGTGCCGGGAAGAGGCGGCCACTCACCTCCCTCACCCCTTAACACCGCAGGAAGCCCAACCTGGAGGTGGCCTTGGCGGGGGGCGGGGGGGGGCGGGGGGCGGTGAGGGGACCAAACATTTGATCACTTTGATAAAGCTGACCTGGAGCGGCCGTTCCGGGAGCACGCCCGAGCCGCGCTTCCTCCTGTGATGCCGGCGACAGAAGCGTCTCCCGGATCAGCTGGGAAAAGGCAGGTAGCAGCCGGCGGGGTGCAGGGGCCTGGCAGATAAATCACCTTCAAAGATGTCACTGTTTATCTCGCTTCTGTTTCGAGCATCTGCGGTGAGCGGCCTCACCTCTCAGCACAAGTGGGCTTTCTGGGAGGCCGGGAGATGGATGTGCCAAGCGTCTCTGGAAACGGGCTCAGGGTAAAGGACGTCTAGACTTCCTTAGCTAGAAGCCCCAGGGTGGCCTCACTTGCGCCCCCCCCCCCCCAACATATTCCGTTCTCCTTGTGGTCATCCTCTCTGAGGAGAGGGGGGACAGGGTGGTCCCTCCCTTCCTGCTTCTCAGGCACCAACACAAAAAATTTGGAGCTGGGGAGGGGGTCAAGCTGCATGGAACAGTCACTGGTCAGCATGGAGGTTGGAGTGGGAGTGAGATGGTGAGTCCTCGACTTATCCCTGACCAGCCAATCCCTTTGACAGACTGGGTTTGATGGTTTGTATCTGTCCTCTGCATCCCCTCCCCGGCAAAAGTTAAAAGAGGAATGACAGCTCTTCATAGGCACTGCGGAGTGTCGGGACAATTTGGGGGTCCCGGGCGACACTACTGGCTGAGTGAGCGATGATTGGACCCCCAAAGGAAGGACAAAGGCATGGACTCGGAGCTCTGGGCACCCACACAGAGTATTATTATGTTTGTTTTGCAACATCATGATAATAGTGAAATGTCTGTTTTGCTAGAAGAGGGAAATGGGTGAAATGAGTGGTTGGTACATCCATTCAGTGGAATATTGGCCAGTCAGGCAAAAGAGAAGGAACACACATAGGTGCTGATACAGAGCAAGCTATATTCCGTGATGAGCTGCAAAGTCAAGGCTGCTTTTATAGGATGTTCCTGTGGAAGGTGCCTTAAGGGACCCAGCGGAATGGTTTCTGAGCAGGAGGAAGAGGAAGATGTGTAGCCCCTGCTCCCCACTTGCCCCAGATTTAAGATGAGACATATCCCAGGCAATTCCTGGTCAGGCAATTCCTGGTCAGGCAATTCCATCCTTGGGGGAGCACGTTAGCTGTGGAGTTTGGAGTGAAGGGGCCCCAACGGCACGTCCAGGGGGCAATGTTGTCTCCTAGAGATGCTGTGAGCCCAGGCAGGCTGCAGCTGCTGTTGGTATGAAACATAGTGAGACCACCAGGACACGATGGGGCAGTAGGTGCTCAGAGGACACCCCCGACTCCAGGTGCTGCCTTCCTTGAGCACGTGACTGCCCTTGTTTTGGTGCTTTCTCTCATCTTTAAGCAGGCTCTGATGACTTCCATGTTCAGCTGAAGCTTGGGGCTCCTTGTAGGAGATTTGCCTTCCCCTCTGGATGCCTTTTGCTTTATCCCGACAATGAGATTGTGTCATTGACTCCCAGGTCTTCCCCTCACACTCTTCATTGTGTATGTGTGTGTGTGTGTGTGTTTGTGTATGTGTGTATGTATGTATACATGACTGATGGCCCCGGAAGCCTGTCCTAACCCCAACAGACCACTCCACTCAGCAGGGCTGATTTGTATGCCCACCGTCCCCCTGATGTCCTGAGGAGGAGGAAGGAAAGAATCTGTTGTTATTTTCCAGTTACAGAAATGGAGCCTGTAGGGACAAGTGACGGTGGGCTCACGCGTGCCGTGCGGGGGGTCTTGGTGGCAGGGGTCGAAGGTTCAGCTTCGAGTTAGACAGAGTGCATCAGCCTTTTCCCTTCCCTCTAGCCTCTTTGCACTCACTCCGGGAACGCTGAGCTCCTTCAGACAGGGACAGTCTCGAGTCCCCGTCCGTTTCACACCCCCTCCCTCCCCCCACCTGCTGTTGAGCTGGGGCCCTGCCCAGTGGCCGCCTCGGGGAACCCGTGGCTCCAGGTGCCTTGGAGAGTCGCTGGCCCTCACGGTGCTGGTTTTGCTGCTGAGGATGGCGTCGGCCTCCTGGCCAGATGGCCGGTGGCACTAGGGCGCCCGGAGAGCACATATGTCAGCAGTGACAGGACATTTCAGCTGTGACCAGAGCTGGGACAGCCGTCCAAATGCTGGGCCATTTGTCACCGTGGTTGGTTCCATGGAAGCAGCGACGAGGGCACAGACGGGCTTGCCGTTTCCCAGGGTCTCCGCAGTGCCAGGGAAACCGGCGCAGTCCGGTGCTGACTGAGCGGCAGGGATGGGAATCAGCCTCGACGAGGGCTCTTTCCGCCGAGACCTGTCTTTGGGGGAACAAGCCCCGGTCCCCACCCTTCCCCAGCCACACCGACTAGCTTTCCTTTCTTTCTTTGGTGCCACGTTTTATCCTCCAGAGAACCCAGCAGATGAAGGAAAATCAGCCCAGGCATCTGAATTCCAGTGGCCCCGATTCTTGGCCCGAAGCTCCCGGGAGGTTGCTCACGGGACCCGAGGGTCCGTCTCCTTGTCGGCTGGCACATAACGCCACCGCGCTTCCTACGAAGCAAGATCCGATGCTCGTGTCCATAACGTGTGTCCCTGGAGAACCAAACCGGGACTTGACTTTTCTCTATAGCATCGTCTCGCCGTGTGGGCACGGTGGCCCACTGCGCTGCCCCTGGGACCCCCAGTGGCCCCACACCTTGTTAGTGGGGTGAAGGTGGAAGGGAGAGTGGCTCAGCAGAAGCATCTGGAATCAAGAGTATGAGTATGTCTGACCCAGGCCCTAGAATGAAATAAGGGAGTGCAAGTCGGAATCCGATGCTTCATGTCATGAAACACAAAAGCTCTTACGGAGAAGTGTGATTTTCAGGAGACCCTGGGCGGTGTCTGAAGATGGTTTTAATCAGCGCAACTGGGGAAGGGGTAGGAACCAGTCTGGGGGGGCATCTCTATTGGGGATGTCGCTAAACATCCATCAGTGCCCAGGGAGCCCCCACAATGGAGAATGAATGATCCTTCAAGCAGAGATTGGAAGCAAAATAACGCTCTTCACTTTTTTTTTCTTTTTGGATCACACCCGGAGATGCACAGGGGTAACTCCTGGCTCATGCACTCAGGAATTACTCCTGGCAGTGCTTGGGGGACTATATGAGATGCTGGGAATCGACCCAGGTTCGGCCACATGCAAGGCAAAGGCCCTACCTGCTGCGCTATCGCTCCAGCCCCTCTTTACTTCTTTTTGTCCATTGCCCAAATGCACCACCTGTGTCCAAAACCACTGGCGGCTTTGCTGGAGAGGTGGCTCCCCCAGGGTCAGACCTTTCTGGGGGTCTCTCATGCATCGGTGGCTGTGGAGAGTGAGAGGTAAGAGAGATGGAGGCAGAGGAGGCTCTCCAGTGGTTGGAACTTGAAAATTCCTCCCCGATGCGTTCTGTCCTGCCTCTTCACCACCACCACCACCACCACCACCACCTCCACCTCGTCCTCCTCCTCCTCCTCCTCCTCCTCCTCTTCCTCCACCTCCTCCTCCTCCTCTTCCTCCTCCCTCCTCCCTCCTTCCTCCTTCCTCTATTTTTTTTTTTTTTTGCTTTTTGGGTCATACCCGGCGATGCACAGGGGTTACTCCTGGCTTTGCACTCAGGAATTACTCCTGGCGGTGCTCAGGGGACCATATGGGATGCTGGGAATTGAACCCGGGTTGGCCACGTGCAAGGCAAACGCCCTCCCCGCTGTGCTATCGCTCCAGCCCCTTCCCCACCTTCTCGAGTGTCGAGGATGTCATTCAGCAGCCAGAGCGGGGGACGAGGGGCTCCCTGGGAAAGAGGGAGAGAAAGAAGAGCAGACGCCCAAGCTTGGGATCAGATGAAGGAAGAGTGAGCAGGAGCAGGAGGGCCAGTTGGGGAAACCGAAGGGAACTGGGGGCTCCTGGGGATAACTCGGACTGAGATGCTTCCATCCTCAGCACCGCTCTGCCGAGTCTCAGCCAGGAAGGGCTGCAGAGGCAGAGCCAGGGGCGGTCCTTATGGGCAGGAAACACGAGGAGGAGGGAGGGGAGAGCGAGGCCGAACTTTAGACGTGTTGATGGGACCCGGGTTGCACAAGTTCACTTGCTTGTTCTGAGTTATTTTATCTTTGAACTTGAGTCGAGCGGAGGGCGTTTGGGGATGAGAGTAATGCCTACGCCGGCAGACGGGGTGAAGCAGATTGCCCCGCTAACGTGGGCCGATCTATGCAGATGAAGACCTTCCTAGAACTAACATCTTGGCTCTCCTGGAAGCCCGGGGGAGCGAACCCTGTCTAGCCGCTCATGGGTTTATTTTTCACTCACTCTCAGCTTTTTCTGGATCTTGAGAAGGCCATATCTTGGCGGGGAGCTCTACCTTTGGGTCTTTTTTTCCCCCCTATGTATTTAGCCTTTTTCATTTGCAATGATAAATTACAATCACTAGTACACCTGGAATTCTTTTTTTTTTCTTTTTCTTTTTTTTTGGGGGGGAGTCACACCTGGCGATGCTCAGGGGTTACTCCTGGCTCATGCACACAGGAATTACTCCTGGTAGTGCTGGGGGGACCCTATGGGAGGCTGGGAATTGAACCTGGGTCGGCTGCGTGCAAGGCAAACACCCTACCCGCTGTGCTATCGCCCTGACCCCTGGGATTCTTTATAGTGTGTTCAATTAAAGAATAAGCAAACACAGCATAGGTTGGTTCAAATCACAGTACTTCTTAGCGTAATTTGCAAAAGGGGAGAGAAGTCTCGAGCCCATTCCTTGGAAAGAAATATCAAGTAACCATAAAAATAGCCGTCTCCCAGCTATTCCGGGGGGCTCATGCATGATCCAGAGCATCCGAGTTCTTCTTGGAATATCCCAGCTTTGCCAGTGGCATCTCTTTCCTCAGCTGCATAACCTCCCCCAACACCTGACCAGCATCCTGCTGTTTTGCCAACGGGTCTTGAGGGGTCTCCTACTTGCAGACCCACCCTCAAGACTGTGAATCCCAGAGTCACGGAATGCAGTGCCTTCGAGTGGGGAGTGGGTATGCTCGCCTTCTCTGGGGCATCTGTTGGCGCTCTCTCTCTCTCTCTCTCTCTCTCTCTCTCTCTCTCTCTCTCTCTCTCTCTCTCTCGGTTCTGTTTTCGGAAGAGTCTGACTCATCCTGTGTGAGTGGCTGCTGTGCTCATGGTAATTGCTCGGCTCCGTGCACAGCCCCAGGAAGGAAGGGCCGGGTTCTGTCCCATCAGGAGAGTCAGTGGAGACCCTGCTGGGCCGGGGTCAGCTGACCTCTGGCCTTGTGCTCTGAGCCGGAGGATTCGACACCCACTGAACATCTGTGTTGTCGTGTCAGCACTTTTCAGTGCCTGGTAAAATTTCCACTTTGCAAGTGAAACTCTCCTCACGGTCTCGGTGGAGAAAGCCACGTTTATAACCAGGACAGCCAGGATCCAAATCCAGACATTCTGTGCTGTGACTAATCTTAGATATGGATTCCAAGGCCCCATTTTTTTTTTCGGTGGTGGTGGGGGGAGCTTCTTGGGCTAATATCAAGTCATCAAATTTGTCCTCGAGAGTAATATTTCTACTACACTAGTCAATGAAGGGTTGACTCATGTTCACCTTCCAGCATCTAGAAATTACTAACTACACATTCAGGGTCTATATCAATCAATCAACTGTCATCCCGTTGCTCATCGATTTGCTCGAGCAGGCAGCAGTAACGTCTCCATTTCGAGACTTGTTGTGACTGTTTTGGGCATATTGAATACGCCATGGGGAGCTTGCCAGGCTCTGCTGTGCAGAAACTCTCGGTAGCTTGCCGGGCTCTCCGAGAGGGGCAGAGGAATCGAACCCTGGTTGGCCACGTGCAAGGCAAACGCTCTACCCGCTGTACTATTGCTCCAGCCCACACATTCAGGGTCTAGAAAAATCAAAGGCATATGGAATTACATGAGACTCTGTTTTAGCATCTATGAAATGGGTGTAGATACTCATAGAAATTCTGCGAGACAAAAATGGCATAACTCACATAAAACACAGTCACAGTCTTGGTGATCACAGACGCTGTGCCACATTCTGAGTATTTTTAGTTTGTGTGGCTGCGTGGGAACAGCATAATGTTGCTGAAAGCCACCTGTACCCTGCCATGCTTAAGTTAGTCACCCCACCTGCTGCAGCCGAGGCATAGAAAGCCAAGCCACTTACAACCTGACTCCTGGGCTGGAAATGGGAGTTCTGTCTGTTTTGTTTTGTGACACCCGGTGGTGCTCGGGGCTATTCCTGACTCTGCATTCAGAGATAATTCCGAGTGGGGCTCGGTGGAATCCAACCTGGGTGGCCCACATTGAAGGAAACTTCCTTGCCTGCTGTACTCTGGCTCCAAACCCGGGAAATGACAGTTTTATGGATAAGTCCTTCCTGGCTTTAATTCCAGAGTCATGTGGAGTGAGATGAAGATTAATGCTTAGACTTTTCCCTCCAACATTACCTCTTGAATAACACAAATCCTGAAAATCTATACACTTCTATCAAACTTTTTTCAAGGCAAAATTTCTTAAATAACTTGATTTACAGAGTAACCAAGAAGTAATTTAATGGATGACGAGGGCTTTAAGATCTCTCTCTCTCTCTCTCTCTCTCTCTGATACAAAGTTTTATTTATTTATTTATCTACTTATTGCTTTTTTAGATCACACCTGGCATTGCACAGGGTTTACTCCTGGCTCATGCACTCAGAAAATACTCCTGGCAGTGCTCGGGGGACCATATGGGATGCTGGGAGTTGAACCCTGGTTGGCCGCGTGCAAGGCAAATGCCCTTCCCGCTGTGCTATCGCTCCAGCCCCCAAGTGTCCATTTCTCAATCTCAAAAGCAGGGCGAGTGTGGAAGTTATGTGCGGATGTGTGTTTTAGAGGGGAGAGGTATGGGCGTATGGGTCTGGGGGTGGATCCCCCAAACGTGGGTATCAACAGTGACAATGAAATAACAGTCAGTCAGGAACTCCCACATCCTTGATAGAACCTTCCAGAGGGTGGATGGTAGAGGCCTTAGACTCTTACTCCTGGAGCTGGGAGGCAAAGCCAGGAACCAAAGTACTGAGCTCTCTTCTCAAGGTAGTCCAGCAAGTGAAAAGTCTCCTTAAAACTCACTGGTCCCTGCTGGAACTCCATGGCGGAACTCATCTGCCCTCGGGCCTTAGGTGCTGGTGGGGGCTGTTACAGAGACGGCCACCAGCCCCACCCCTCCAGGCCCCGAGTCCACTCGCCAGACAGGAGGTGGGAGTCCTCCGTGGAGAGTGGTGGACAGCTGTAGCCCACTGCAGGCCAAATGGCTGAGCTAGACTCAGCGGTGGACACGTTTCCAGCTCTTCCTCTCCCTTCCTTGGCCATAGGGAGTTGTGTTAGTGGTTTAGACTGAGGCACGAAACCATATAGAACCCCACTGGGACTTGCGAACAGGAGTTGGGCTTAGCTCACCTTGGGTTCTTTCTGCCCCAGGAAGAACCGTAGCCACGGAACCGATGTTCTTGCAAGACCAGCTGTGGCCCTGTGAAAGGCTTTGCTCCCTGGTTTCCCAAGGGACCGGGTTGAGGTGGACCAGAAGGCTCCTCTCTCGAGCCGTCTCATCGAGAGACAAGGCTCCACTTTGGGTTCCCGAGTGATGTAGCTGAACCCTGGGATACTTTCCTGAGAAAAGTGGACAGGGCTACCGCCTGTATCGAACTCCCTTGGTGATTCAGCGACAGAACGGGGACATATTACCTCCCCGCCTCCTGGGTGCTGAGGGAATGAGGATAATTTTTCTAACACCTCGCCGCCGATCCAGAGAAACCGAACAGACGTAGGTTTTGGCTCAGGCCTCAGACGCGCTGGGCCTGCCCACCTCTCTCATCTCCGATTCAGTTTCCTGTCTTCCCACCTGCCTCCCCGAACCTCTCCTATTCCCGTTTCGCGCCAGCCCATCTTCTGAGAGCGTTTCCTCTCCACCCTGACCTTCCCAAACCCAACTTTGTCCCACCAGCCCCACCCCTCCAGGCCCCGAGTCCACTCGCCTCAACCCCTTCCTGGCTCTGCCCTGCTCTGCATGCGGTCGCCTCGGCCAGGAGCACTGCTCAGAGGACCAGCACGCGCAGTGGGGCCTTTGGGGAAACAGAGAGGCTGTCTGTCCGCCGTCCCATTTCCATGCAGAGACGCCAGGCTGATGACTCAGGGCCTCAGCTGCTTCCTCGAGAAGGCAAAGACAAAGGTGCATCTCGTTTCTCAGAGCGTTTGAGAGCCAAGAGAATCGCGAACAGACGCCCACTCCCATAGATTAGCTCAGGACAGGGAGAAAGGGCTTGGAGTCGCCCGGTTTCAGGGTGAAGTGAGGCTTCCTTCTAAGTGCTAAGCTGGGGGGTGGAGAAAGGGGTGGGGGGGGGGGACCGGCTGTAGGAAACTTGCCTGGTGCAGAAGGGGAGAAAGGTCAGGATATGCAAATACACAGAGACAGTCTCAGAACCACAGCCCTTGTGTGGAAGCGTGGGGCGTGTATGGAGAGGAGACAGGGCTGGCTGGGGTGGAAACGTGGCACCTCACATGACCCGGAAGGACGAGGAGGGTGAGGGTGGGCCTAAGGAGGAGGCAAGAGTGGACTGTGGTGAGCTGCTGTTTGGTCCTCGTGCGAGAATCCAGGAGGGGCATTGAGGACACTTGCTTCACTCTGCCAGGCCCGGAGTGGGAACGACTCCCAGCAGAAGCCAGGAGCTGAGCGGGGTGCTCGGAGCACAGCTTGTCTGCACAGACTCGAGGGGGAAATGCAACAGCAAGTGTTTCTGGGGGAGATGACATCACGCTGAAATTCCCCAGGCCTGATGGTCCTGTCTAAAAGGCAAAACGAGGGGCCGGAGCAATAGTACAGCGGGGAGGGCATTTGCCTGGCATGCGCCTGCACCGGGTTTGATTCCTGGAATCCCATAGGGTTTCCCCCAAGCACCGCCAGGAGTGATTCCTGAGAGCAGAGCCAGGAGCAACCCCTGAGCATTGCTGGGTGTGACCCAAAATGCAAAAAAAATAAAATAAAAGGCAAAACGAGGGCGGGAGAGATGGAACAGAGGTCAAGAGGCTTGCCTTGCGTGCAGCTGGCCAGAGTTTAATCCGTGGCACTGCATCTGGTTCCCTGAGCAGTGGGTAACTCCTGAGCACTGCTCTAGGAGTAGCCCCTGAACAATTCTGTCCAGTGTGGCCCAACTCGCCTCTTCATTACAAAAGAAAAAGGGCAAAATTCACCCCAAGTGCCAAGCACATCCCTTAATGAGGCAGTTGATCCAGCTGTAAGTTCTCAGAGACGTTCGCTGGAGGGTTTATGAGGAACCTCGTGAAGGAATTAAAATTCACAGGCGAAAAGGAATGAGGATTCTATGGACTTGAGCTGCAGGAAAGGTTGAAACGCGTTCAAGAAAGCAGTAAAGACTAGTGAACCAGAAAGTCCCTGCTCACTTATGATAAAATATCTAGTTAATACCAAATAAAAGATTCAAATAGACTTGTTATGGTTCTTTAGAAATTGTCTCTAAAATAATGCCTCTAGCGCCGTCCCCCTCACCATTAAAAAAAAATGTACTTTCACAAATAAAATGTTGCCTTTAGGAAGGAAGATTGGCTCCGGGGAGTAAGCAGCTTAGTTCAAAGGAGAAAGATATGAGAGAAACACAATTTCTGGACTCAGAATTGTTCTTGGAACTAGTTTCCGGAACTAGCCTGCTTTGCAGAGACCGTGCACCATTCCTTGAATCAAAGCGCATGTGGGTTTGCGAGTCACACACTTGCCTTGAACACACACACAAAAAAATGAACAGGAGTTTAGTGGAAGAGATGAAAACTTCAAGTTGAAAATTGCAGTGAAAGGGGAGCGGCACTCGGAAGAAAAGGGCGACATTTACAATGAGAGCACAAAAGTGGAGATGCTCAGTAGCTGGGGAAATCTGGGGACATCATGGAAGAGGTGACACTTGAGAGAGTTCTTGAAGGATTAATAGAGGTTCACCAGGAGGAAAATGCCTGCTGCTTGGTGAATTCCTTTTCATTTGCTTTTCGGGTCACACCCATCGATACACAGGGGTTACTCCTGGCTCTGCACTCAGGAATGACTCCTGGCGGTGCTGGGGGACCCTATGGGATGCTGGGAATTGAATCTGGGTCGGCCGCATGCAAGGCAAACGCCCTCCCTGCTGTGCTGTCGCTCCAGCCCCTGCTTGGTGAATCCCTACTGCTGGAACGGACAGGTCTGCCCTACCGCAGCGGATAGCTGGAGCACCTTGGAGGAGGGGTGGGGTTAGGCGGGAGGAAGGCGCCATGGCTGGAGGTAGGCCTGGAGAGTTACTGACACACACACAGAAAAATCTTAATCTTTCCCTTGGTTTCTGGATTCACCATGCTGGCCGGGGCGAAATGGGGTTAGAGGGATACCAAGTAGTGAGTACTTCCTAAGTCCAGGGGGCCCAGGAGTCAATCAGGATCATTTTCCCCTCTCCCATGGGGTGTGGGGG
Organism: Sorex araneus; assembly: GCF_027595985.1. Lineage (NCBI taxonomy): Eukaryota > Metazoa > Chordata > Mammalia > Eulipotyphla > Soricidae > Sorex > Sorex araneus. The sequence goes on from NC_073305.1 coordinate 219,030,318, forward strand.
GAGCGGGTAGTTGTTTTCCTCGTTTCCATGTTAGTTTTCTGGGGCAGTTATGACAAAGCCTTGCAAAACACCCTCATGCTATCAAGACTCATTGATTGGGGTAGGGTGGAGGGAGGTGGATTTGGGAATTCACTAGTCCCCAAGTCCAGAGATCAGTAGGATTGGTTCCTTCTAGAAGCTTCGAGGGGGCTGGGGTGGAATGGGCCAGGTCTTTCTCCTACATCCTCAACCCCCACCGCCTGCCTCTAGGCATGCCCGCAGTCCTGGGAACTCCCTGGCTTATAGATGGCTCCAAACAACCTCGGCCTTGAAGGCCTTTTCTCCTGGACCTCTGGGCTGTCTCCTTTAAAAACACTCTTTGGACCCAAGACCCCCCCCCCTTAAATAAATCTAGGACTTACTTGACCTCAAGATCCCTAATTCCATCTGCAAACACCCTATTTCCAAATAAACTTACACTCACGGGCACCAGAGGTTGGGACTTGGCATATCTCTCTTGGGGGAGGCCACGGGGTACCACTATTCAACCACCTCCCCTCCGTGGGTCCCCGGAGTTCTCCCTTCTGATGGGACAGCGGCTGTCTGGGGTTGGAGTGAGATGACTGAGTGGGCAACGGTCTTTGTTCTGGAAAACAGCTCTGATCCTTGGAGAGTCGCAGAAGGGGAGGGTGGGAGCGAGGCCAGACAGCACAGGAAGTGGGGCTCTGCCTGCTGGGGATGAGGGACCCCCCCCCTTTGACGAGCTACAGAGAGAAGCAGGAAGTCTAAGAACAGGGGGCTTCGCAGAGCAACTTTCCAAGGAGGCTTCCAAGGAGACGCCACCGAGGAGGAGGGGAGGGGAACTCAATTCCCCAGCTCCTGGGACCACCTGCAGTCAGAGCTTTCACTGGGGAGGTGACCCTCATTGGTCCACTGTCCTTGACTGACCCCCAGGAATTGGATAACAAGTGGCTTTCCATCCAAGACCAGAAGGGTAAGCCTCGGGATCGGCCTATTTGGAAGGAAGCTCTTTCTGGCTCGGTGCTTTGAACTTGACCTCAGCTCTCCAACTCACCCGAAGGCATGTGTCAAGGTCACCACAAAGATGGTAGCCAGAGGTGGGTAGAGAGAAACTGAAGAAGTCTCCTGCTGGTGTCTAACTCTGGATTACAGTTCCCTCACTGAGAGTTTGCTACAGACTCAGTTTTACTCTTTTTTTTTTTTTTTTTTTTGCTTTTTGGGTCACACCCGGCGATGCACAGGGGTTACTCCTGGCTCTGCACTCAGGAATCACTCCTGGCAGTGCTCAGGGGACCATGTGGGATGCTGGGAATCAAACCTGGGTCGACTACATGCAAGGCAAATGCCCTACCTGCTGTGCTATCACTCCTCAGCCCCCCTCTTTTTTTGGCTTTTGTGAGTCATACCCAGCAGTGCTCAGGGGTCACTCCTGGCTCAACACTCAGGAGTTACTCTTGGCGGTGCTTGGGGGACCCTATGGGATGCCGGGGATTGAACCCAGGTAGGCCACGTCGTGCAAGGCAAATGTCCTACCCAGTGTCCTATTGTTCTGGCCCCTCAATTTTACTTTCTAAGATTGGGGGAGAGCAGTGATAGTGCAGATGAGAAAGGGGGATAGAGACCTCACTTCTAAACATTTTTCATTCATAATAGAGATGCTAATCTAAAAATAAAGATGAATAAATACTCTTGGCTAATTGGTTTTGGGGACTGTCGCATAGATTGTTCCTAAAACATAGTAAGACACGACATGATATATGCATCCTTCACCTGAATTATTACTTACTTTCTTTTTACCTAATAAGCAGAAAGAATGGAGGAAAGGCAGCTACTCAACCCATACTTTTTATTATTATTATTTTTTAATGTGGAATCTTGCTAGAACCATAACGAAGCTCTGGAAGAAATAAAAACTTATGATCAGAACAAGCATTATAGACATTTATGTAAAACTGGAAGTGAATAGTATTTTCCCATCTGCTCCTAATTCATAACCGGGTTCTCTCTGGTATTGTGACTGAAGTACATTTTTATAATTCATTTCTTGGCTTCCACTGTTGGGGAGTTCTCGTCTTTGTTAATTTCACAACATCAGATGTTCACGAGGAAGTTTCCATTATGACTCGGAGTCAACATGCTATCAATTCCAAGAGGAGCGGATGCGGCCAGATAATGTGGTGCATCGGAGGCTTTAAAATAGAGCTGTATTTCTAAACATTCTAGGCTCCAAGAACTATTAGGGAAACGAGGAAATGGCTCAGGGACGAAAGGGAGGCTCCCATATGCCTCGTTCTAGTATAGCAGCCCTCATGGTCCAACAGTCTTCTTCGCACTGTGCCTTCAATGATGCCCAAATCCATTCACTGCTCATCAGCGAGGTGAACATTTGACAGACTGTGGATGGCTGGAATATACATCCTCCACCTTCGGAGTAGGAGGGAGGGAGAGAGGGAGACACACAGGTACACACACAGGCACACAGACACACAACACACAGAAAAAGAGGAAAGGAGGTCGGGAGAGTGGGTGGGAGAGAGAGAGAGGGGAGAGAAGTGAGGGTGGGAGAGAGAGACAGAGAGAAAGAGAGAGAGAGTGTGTGCACTGAGTTTAGACAATCACAGTTTCCTAAGTGAGTGGGGGAAAAAGCTTCATTGCTTAGAGCAAAGACACCATTTTCTGAAACACCCATCCAAACAAAGCACACACAATCCATGAACTTGAAAGCTTGCAGACTATCATTTGTAGCAATCAACTCTGACTGACATTTGTGAGATACACACACACACACACACACACACACACACACAAAGGTGCAAGTATATGGGACCTGACAGCAGCCAGTTGTATATTAGCCCAATCTAGAGACTTTTTAGTAATGTAAGTGTCCTTCCCACGTCTCCTTGCCCCAATGTCACCGACTTTGTTAGTTTATAGATCTTGGCTTTGTTGCTAAGTGTAAGTTACCGCTGTTTCACTGTGAAAATAATATTTGGTTTGAGTTCCACACAGTATTTAGACTACAGAATGTGAAAGGAAACTTTGAGAGTGTTTGCGGAATAGGAATCTTAGAGGGCTGGAGTGATAGCACAGCAGATACGGTGTTTGCCTTGTACATGGCCTACCTGGGTTCGATTCCTCCGCCCCTCTCTTGGAGAGCCCGGCAAGCTACCTAGAGTATCTTGCCCGCATGGCAGAGCCTGACAAGCTACCTGTGGTGTATTCGATATCCCCAAAACAGTCACAACAAGTCTCACAATGGAGATGTTACTGGTGCCCGCTCGAGCAAATCGATGAGCAATGGGATGACAGTGACAGTGACAGATTGTTGGCGGAATTGAGTTCATTTCTTTGAAACTTCTAGCCCCTTTCATGGAAAATGAGAGTACTGAACCTAAGAAAGTTTTGCAGGTTATGTTGACCAAAACATTAGCATCACACTTGAAAAAAAAATTAATAATTTGGAAAAGAATTTGGTTTAAAATGTTTATATTGTCTCACAAAGTAATTCTAAGAGCACTGTTCACCCTAAGAATACTGCTTTGAAGACAATATTTTATTCTCAAAGTTATTGATTGTAGCATTACTTGCAATAGTAAACGAAATTAATGAAGCATCATGGTTATAAAAATGTGGACTACAAATTCTTTGGGGAGGAGGATTGACCTGCTGTTACCTTAAAAATTTTTACTTTTATGAATATTAGGCAGTAATATGAGATGAAATCTTAGAAAAAGATTGTTATAGCTAGTAGCACTGTAGCACTGTTATCCTGTTGTTCATTAATTTGCTCGAGCGGGCACCAGTAACGTCTCCAGTGTGAGACTTGTTGTGACTGTTTTTGGCATATCGAATACACCACGGGGAGCTTGCCAGGCTCTGCCATGCGGGCAGGATACTCTCGGTAGCTTGCCGGGCTCTCCGAGAGGGATGGAGGGATTGAACCTGAATTGGCTGCGTGCAAGGCAAATGCCCTACCCGCTGTGCTATCGATCCCGTCCAATATAGCTAGTAAAGACTAAAATTGGTCTTTTGCCAAAATAATGCTTTGTGATTCTTTAAATGGTGAAAGAGGGGCGGGGGGTAAAAAGCCAACCAACAAAACCAAGAAAAATTTCTCTATGCCAGTTTCCAAAACCTCTCTGCCTACGTAGGAACTTTTCAAGCTATTCAAACAACATTGTCATAAAACTCCTAAGAGGATGATCAAAAATTCTCTTAAAGTTTGCTCTGGAATAATCTGGAATCAGGTTTACAGATGAGAATATTAACCAGCTAGAAGGAGTCAATCACTTCTCTGAGTTCTCACGGCTATTAAGTGGTGGATGGTATGTTTGACTTGTTTGACTTGATTCTGTATCTTGTGCTACCAGGTTTTAATGTTTCTTCAGGTTCCAGCTAGAAAAGGTTCGATTACAAACTTTAAGGAAGTGGGCAGATAAGTGTGAAATAGAAAATCATGAAAATAGAAATTAAGGAAATAGGCACTTTGAAATAACCAGATAATCTCTGGAAAGAGAAAATTGTGAATTTTTAAACCAGGTGTTCTATATTTGATATATTTCATTAGTCTTTTCAGCATTATTAGTCTTTGAAGAATTGTCTCTAATCCTAACAATGAAAGCAAAAACAGACTAACTATTAAAAAGGAATATACCAAAAGGAACTAAATGATGCTCTATCAATATGTAGTACATCTTGGAGATACTAGAAATTGTCACTCTAAAACAATGTAGAAATGTGGAAAATGTTCTTGAGCAAGTATGAAATAAACAGAATGCAAAAGACTTTGGTAATATTAATTCCGTTTCTATATGGATATGGGTCTATCAGTTTGGGTAGACATATCGAAGTGAAAATAATTGTGTTTTATTAAACTAAAATTTGGGGGGGGTCTTTGGGTTACATCTGGAAGTGCTTAGGGATTACTCCTGGCTCTGCACTCAGAGATCACTCCTAGCAGTGCTCAAAGATCAAACTTGGATCAGCCATGTGCAAGGCAAATGCCCTGCCCTCTGTACTCTCTCTCTGGCCCCAATACTTGTGTTTTGATACTATTTTTATATTAAAATATAATCAGTATATCATATACTTTTCTTATTGAGCTATGTAAATACACACATATTTGTTCATTTTAATCTAGAAGGCTCAGTCAGATAAAAGAATAAATTCCATACATTCGTGCAAATGAAAAGAATAATGACACAATGAAATCCATTACACAGCTCTAAAAGTTGCCAACTCTTTTTTCTTTTGCATAAGATGTTTGTAATATTGCAAAACTAATTGGACGTTTGGGGATATTAACCTTGGAAACGGTCCCTGTATGTGAGAAAATAAAATCACTTTAGAAGTTGAAAATCTATTGACCAACTCAGCTGTGACCAGATCTCTCAACTTGGCTCTGCCTAGAAGCTAAGGATTACTGGCCTCTCTGGTGAAGAGAGAGGTGCTAAGTTCTGATTCCAAAGAAAACGGAAGTGTGAGAGTAGGAACAGCCGAGACACTTCTGTCTGGTTGTCAGAGTGAGATAATTATGTGTAACATGAATCAGATGATCTGGTGCCCATCTGTAGAACCTCCAAACGCCCAGAGGTCAAACCAAGGTGATAGATGAGAAGGCCAATCTTCACTAAGATACATCACCCCTTAGGACTCAACACGTAACTAGGATTCAGACACACTTGTATAAGATACAGAACAGAGAATACTGGGTTTTAACAAAGGGAGGATTTCATGGACTGGGGTCAAAATACCCTAAGAAAGAGAAGGAATATTAATTAATTAATTGAGCAACTCATCAGTTCTATACACCTATTCTTCTATTCCTTCATCCTTGCATCCATCCATCTCTTCATCCACCCACTAGTTCATCCATCTGTCCACCCACCCATCTGTCCACCCACCCATCCAACCATCCATCCATCCATCCATCCATCCATCCATCCATCCATCCATCCATCCATCCATCCTTCCTTCCATCCATCCATCCTTCCTTCCATCCATCCATCCATCCATCCATCCATCCATCCATCCATCCATCCATCCATCCATCCATCCTTCCATCTGTTCAAAAAACCAGTCAGACATCTAACCAATAAATCATAATTTTTCCAGAAATTAGTACTTTCAAAACGTCTGAAACTTTCAGCTTGGAGGAGCACTGACAGAATCTGAAGTTCTAATGAGAAGCTTTGCCCGTGAGTTTAGAGCCTTGTAAGGGAAACCACAGAGGAAATTTGAGCAACCTGATGGATGACGAGATGAGATTTCTCTTCGAGAAACAAGGGGCTAGTAATTAGCATATGGTCACAGAAGGGCACCCGATTTTGATTTCCCAGAGAGGCACAGAGAGAAGGGGAGTGTCCCAGTTGTCTGAGGCAGCCTGGAGGGAGATATTCTAGCAGGTTTCCTGACACTGGGGCTTCAGACACTCCAATTATTCCAGGAAACCACGCCCTTCCTCGTGAATCATAAATAACCATCATCTATCAATCAGGCATTTAATCTAGCAAATTCTGCTGAGTGGAGTCTCAATTCTCCACAGTCAATTTTAACTACCATTTTAGATTCACATCTAACTTGTCACTAGGGGCGAGATGACAGTGTATGAGAGCTGGAAAAAAACGCTCAAATATTATCAAGTCCCAATTTTTCCCACTATAATGATAGCATCACACCACTTCAAGGTATGTCTGGGTGAGAGAGAAGTAGATAAAGTGTCGATTGAGTGATTTCAAAGGTGGAGCCAAACCACTAATTTCAACTCCTAGCAGGATTTCTCCTAGACTTGGGTGAGACATGGGGGAGATCCTTCTGATTATAGACTCTTTTTCACTCACCCTCCAAACTCCCCCCCGTAGAAACCCCCAAATATGACAGTCAAATATCATCCATATTATCTCACTTTTTCCAATAGTAGATGATTTATAGTTGATTAGGTAATTAAATCAAATACAAGTGGCTGAAAGTAAGTCTATTTTTATCATCCCTGTAAATTAAAAGTTCCGCATCATAAAAAATCATAGCCATCTTGAAAATGACTAGTCAAGTACCTTTTAGAAGCAAGCAGGATTTATTGTCAATTAACGTATTGAACTGTATAGTCAGCATAACCCTGTGCTCAAGACTTTTAAAATTATTGGCTTCTGCTTCCAAGCTGTTCACCATTGTGGTAATGAAATGTATCTAGCCCTTCTCCTATCGAACAATTCTGTGGGTTGGGTTTATATCGCACTATAACAACATTTTGTTTTATTATTATCTCCAACCCCCTGTAATGAGCACAAATCCATTCCTTTTTTCCATCAAGAGTTTATCAATTTTCATTGATTTGCCTATAATGAATACAGTCAGGGAAAGAAAGGCAGACAGATCATATCCATTAAAGTGTCTTTAAGCTTCAAAAGTTTGTCTGTGGCATTGTTTAATTAAAAAAGAAAAAGAAAGTCATCAGAAAACTAATTAAAAAGAGACATTACTTTCAGGCCGGCTTATAAACAAGAAGTCAATAATTATTTCATAAAGGGGCTTGGGAGTGATTGCGTGTTATCGAAATTTGGCGTTTGTATTCCGTTCTATTCACTTGCAAAAAAAATTAGCAATGTGCTCTTATCAGATATTTAGTGCTTATGGACAATTCTGTGCCATCCTGTCAACACGTTCCACGGCTTTCTGAGAAAGACCACAGCAAGAACACAAGCTAAGGGCCACGGACCACAAATTCAGTCTTTGTACTGAGGAGCATTTGGTTATGCTGGCACAGATTTCTTGGGGGGGGGGCGGTGAAAGCTCCAGAAACTCACACAGGCCACGGAGAAACCGATGCATGATTCTCTTCCTCGGTGAACACGTTTTTCCTGCAGTTATTTCCAGGAAAATGATTTTCCCTTTTGGGGACGGCAAAACGGGGATCGATCCCAGGAATGGATTTGTCTTCCCCGACCCCCTGGACTCCTGAAACTGTGCTCTCTCGGTGACTCGACATGGTGTGACCAGGGCAGGGAGCACTGGTGTGATGAGAACTCGGGAGTCGTGATCCCCTGAGGGCCCTGAGTGCTTCTCTGATCCCTCCCTCCCTGGTGCTCCGTAGAGAAGCGCCTCTGAAAGTTAAGAAGGGTTGGCTTAAACCTTTGCCGTCTCTTCTGGAATGTTCCAGGAAGCAGGCAAGGGAATGCCGGGGACAGTGTGTTGTCCTCCCCAGGCTGCTCGGTCAGACCCTCACTCCTCATCACAGTGTTGGTGGCCCGAGAGGTACCGGCTGGTGTAGGTTCAGTGTCCACAGTCCCACATGGCACATGGCAACCACAGCTGAGCTCAGGGCTTACCCCTGGCCCGGTGCTCAGGAGTCACTCCTGGTGGGGCTGTGGGGGACTCGGCGGTGCAGGGGATGGGATTGAACTCGGGTCAGCAGCCTGCCAGGCGAGCGCCGGGCCCGGCTAGCCTCTCCCTCCGGTCCCTACAGAGAGCTCCTCACCCACACTCTGATCGCCAGAGTCTCTGGAGAGTGCTCACGTGGCTGGTGCCCACCCCATCCCAGCATGGATGGTCTCAATGTCCACCCCCACTGCCCCCCACTCCCACAAGCCCCCACGGCTCTCTCCGTGTTCCCTCTCAGGCGGATCTTCTCCCAGCATGTGCCTCCCCCCTCGGAAAAGCTGACGAGAGTTTTGGAAATGGGAGATTGGGGGACAAGGGAACGTGGGACCAGCTTCTTAGATCAAAAGCTTCTCCCGCCTCAGCCCCCAGCCCGCTGCCCCCGAATGTGTCAGGAGGACCCTCCACAATGACTGAGTGATGTGTGTGCCTCGACGCCCCCAGTCTGTTTCACACCTTCAGCAGGCCAAGTCCCGGGACAGTGAAACATGATCTCGTCACAGTTGATTTCTCAGAGCTGATGCGTCACCTCAGATTACAATGTCTGTCCAATTCTTCTGGTTTTGATTTGGGGTGCTCTGTTTGGCAGTGCTCCGGGCTTACTCCTGGCTCTGTGCTCAGGGGGAGCACTCCTGGAAGGGCCCAAGGGACCCCAAGGGGTGCAGGAGTCTGAACCCGGGTCGGCTGCGTGCAGGGCAAGTGCGTGCTTGCCGGGCTTTGCAGTACTGGCTGCCGTTGGGGACGAAGCTAGAAAGGACAGTCGTGAGGGGCAGCAAAGAGACACCAGAGCACTGTCTGCACAGGACATCCACATTCAGCCTGTGTTCCTGCTGCCATGACTCAGTTTACCAAAGACCCCCAAGGTGCAAACACATGAGGGTCTTTTTTCTTTTTCTTTTTGGGTCACACCAGACAATGCACAGGGGTTGCTCCTGGCTCTACATTCAGGAATTACTCCTGGCGGTGCTCAGGGGACCATATGGGATGCTGGGAATTGAACCCGGGTCGGCCGTGTTCGAGGCAAACGCCCTCCCCGCTGTGCTCTCGCTCCAGCCCCCGTGAGGGTCTTTACTGCAAGCTCGACCTTGGTCTCCCCCTCGGCACCGATGCAGGGGTTGGAGCTGAGAGCCCCAAGCGTGGAGGAGCAAAGCTTTGGTAGCGTTTGCAGCAGGAAACGGGGACCTTCACAGCACCGTGATTACAGGACTGATCGCTCCTTCCCATCTGAAGAGTGCAGTGCTCCGTGACAGTTACATTCAACCTTCGCCCGTCACTAGCTCCTGCATGTGGGTTGAGGGCACCCACTGTGCTTCAGGTTTTCAGCACCCTGTTAGACACGGGCTCTTTGTTCTTGGAATGGGCTGTTCAAGTCCCAGCAAATCCAGGCCTGTGCCGCCTTTTTACTCTTGAAGCCTGGGGCTGGAGTACAGAACAGCGGGGAGGGCGTTTGCCTTGCACGTAGCAGACCTGGGTTCAGTCCCCAGCATCCCATGGGGACCCCCAAGCACCCCCAGGAGTGATTCCTGAGTGCTGACCCCTGAGCATCACTGGGTAGCACTGTAGCACTGTCGTCCCATCTGTTCATCGATTTGCTCGAGCGGGCACCAGTAATGTCTCCATTGTGAGACTTGTTGTGACTGTTTTTTCTTTTGCTTGTTTGTTTGTTTGTTTGTTTTGGATCACACCTGGCTCTGCACTCAGGAATTACTCCTGGCGGTGCTCAGGAGACCATATGGGATGCTGGGAATCAAACCTGGGTTGGGCCGCGTGCAAGGCAAGCGCCCTCCCCGCTGTGCTATGGCTTCAGCCCAGGACTTGTTGTTACTGTTTTTGGCATATTGAATATGCCACGGGGAGCTTGCCAGGTTCTGCCGTGAGGGCAGGATACTCTCAGTAGCTTGCCGGGCTCTCTGCGGAGAGGGACAGAGGAATCAAACCTGGGTTGGCCGCGTGTGAGGCAAACGCCCTACCTGCTGTGGCGTCACTGCAGTCCAAGCATCTCTGGGTATGACCCGCAAAGCAAAAACAAAACACAACAGGACAATACTCCTGAAGCCTGTCACGGTGCAGCTGGGGTTGCCCACCTGCCTCGGGCCTGTCAGGGAACGGCGGCCCTGCTGGGCTTTCTCTGAAACAAGGGAAGGAAAGACAGTCGCACGGCCTTGGAGCCACCGGCACGGTCTCCTCAGGGCGCTGAGCCCAGGCCAGGCCGGCGTCCCCCTGCTGGTGCCTCGGTGGGTGGCTTTCATTCCCCGGGCCTGGCGGGCCCTTGCGGGCGGGTGCGGGTGCGTCCCGTCCCCTTCTGCACCTGCTGCTGCTCTAGCTCAGCGCGAGGGCTCCCGGGAGGGGACCGGAGACGGCTGACGACCCCAGAGATGGGCAGAGCCGGGCCTGAGCGACCTCCAGGAACGTGGGGACTTCTGGGCAGTCTGTGGGCGGGGAAGCCCCTATCTCCCCCAGCGTCTCCGGGAGCAATAGCCAAGCTTCCTCCCACCCCACACCCATTATTAGGCACCTGCTGTATGCAGTGCGCAGAGGCGAAAGCTGGGGAAGGCGACCAAGGAAGGTGACCTTGTCCTCGCCTTGGAGGTCAGTCCGGAGGGGACCAGCACACACTGTCTCCTCCCCGCTTCACATAAGTCACCCGTGAGGCCCACGGACACCAAAGGGCGGGGTGTTGGAACGCCGTCTGACCGAAACCCAATCACGGACAGCTCTGTAAGCTCTGTCTAATTCAACTGTTATTGAATGACAGTCGTTTGATCATAAAATCTTTTAAAAAGAAAGAAAGAAAAAAGCAGCCGGGAGGGGAAGCCAAGTAACAGTCAGACCCCACCCAGCCTGGGCTGTGATCTCATTATCTTGCGAGACCAGTAACAAAAGCCCCCTCCCTTCCCCCCACTCCCAGCCTGAACTGTCCCTGGGCAGGGCAGGGTCTGGCTTTTGTGAGGCTGGAAGCATTTTGTGAGCCCCTCTGAAGGGGACGGGAGAGACACTAATCAAAGGTCAGGGCTGCGAGCATGTGCCTACTTCAAGCAAGAAAAGTGGGTGAATAAACTGTCAAAGAGCCAAAACCCAGGACAATTCAGAAAAATGCATGCTCTTTTGACAATCTCCCGATGCCGGCTCCCTGGTGAGGGCCCCCCCCCCTGCGTTTTCTGCTTTCACTGAGCTATTCTCGCAGGCCCCACGGCCTGCCATTGTCATTTTCTCCACGGAGCCGAGAAAGGCGACTCAGACTTTGCTCAGGGAGAGAGACGGGTAAACTGGAGCCTACAGCTGCTTCTGCAAATAAAGTTTTATTGGAACAGTCACTCCTGTTTGCTCAGCTGTTGCCCCTGGCTTCCTCCTTGCTCAGGCAGAGCTGAGGGTGGGCAGTAGAGAACGGGCCTCTGGAAAGGAGGAAACACTTGCTACGTGGCCCGTTGAGCTGGAAAAGCTCCCCATCTCTTCTTCCAGGCAACGGTTTTCTGAAGGAAGCGTTTGATGTCGGTGGACCCCACGGGTGGCTCATGTGAGGCGGGGAGGAGAAAGACGGTCACTTTCTCCCGATCCGCCTCTGCCACCCGGGGCCCGGGGTTACTGGGTTTTTGTCTCGCTCGCAGAAAAGAATTTCAGGAGCAGACGAGCAGTGAAGTAAAACAGATTTCATCTGGAGGTTATTTTTGGGGGGAAGGAGGGAGAGATCAGTGGGAGAGTGGAGAGTAAGAGAGAAGAGAGAGCCCGGGCTTCCCCGAGGGCGGAGAGAGCCCTACACACACCCCGGCGTTAGACAGGGAAGCGTGAAAGGCCACCTCTCAAGAGGGGGGATGCGGGCGACACATGTGCTCAGGCCCCACATGTGCGGGACCACGCGGGCGCAGGCAGCACACGGGCTCGGGCACATGTGTGCGCCCTCCCTGTGTCCAAGGGGGCTTTCAGAGGCTCTTCTTGGGTTGTCTTGATTCGGAAGTTCTGGAGTTTTCTCAGGGCTGGGTCATATTTTAATCAGATTAAGGGAGAGGTCGGAGGGTTTGAGGACTTCATGGGGAGGGGGTCCAACCTCCTCAGGGTCAGCTGAGGGTCTTATCAGGTCTATTTTCTGTATCCACAGGCTGGATCAGTCTTAGGATTTTCCTCCCAGACGTTCTGTTGACCTAAGTTCCGTTGCCGAGGGCCTTTCCCTGTCTGCCTGCCTACGTCACATCAGTGCTCTGAGCAGCTGTAAGGATTGCGGGAAGTGGAGCCCCCCAATACCTTCAGAGGGGTCTGTGGGGATGGTCAGCAATGGGCAGGATGAGGGGGAGGGTCTCAGGGAGGAGCTGAGGGGAACAGGGGAGCTGGGTGTTCTCAGGAGAAAGTAGGGTGTGTGTGTGCGTGTGTGTGTGTGTGTGCGTGTGTGTGTGTGTGTGTGTGTGTGTGTGTGTGTGTGCGCGCACACGCTCACATGTGCACAGAGCTTGGTGGGAGATGACAACTAGACCCAGGAAACACCTCTATCCTTCCCGGAAAAATGAGGTCATCAGTGAACGGAAGTTTCCCTCCCACCCGCAGCCCCTGAACATCTGGTCGCTACCCCTCCCCCAAGCCCCCAGATGTTCACTAAGCACTTACTATGTCTGAATACTGGGGACAGAGCAGGCGGAAGGCGGCTTTGACAGAAGTCACGTTTGAGAGCCAAGAGACAGATGAGGCGTAAATAAAGAAATACAGGCGATCTTTGCCTGTCACTTTCTTAATACAAAGCATTATCCTATCCGCACTGTTCCACCACTCGCTTCTTTTAATGGCATTTTCCACTTAAGAAGACAACTTGGCAAATCGATGCCCGAGACCACTTGTGTCTACCTTACGTTTTTGTCGGAGGGCACGGGGCATGCCTGCTGCCGTCAGCACCGTCTGTGTCAGCCGCATCGATTAATGATCACGTAGGTTTCTCCTGGGCTTTATTGTCACAAACGCTGCTCTACATATGCTTGATGGGGCTCTTTGGAGGTAAATGAGGAGAGGTGGCATTTCAGGGCCAGAGTCTGCAATAGTAGGTCATTGTTTCATGACTTCATTTTTGTAGTGCTGGGAATTGAACCCAAGACCTCATCTACTCAAGGCAAGTGCTTGGCCACTGAGCTACACTGCCCCTCCAGCCCATCTTTGCATTTTTAAAAAAAACAGTACCATTGACAGTGACTCTAGACTCTGAGAACTAAGTGTCAGAGCACCTTGTGGCAGTTGACAACAAAATCAATGGGGACACAGGTTATTCTGAGCATATAGTTTAGGAGCTCCACCAAAATGCAGGGGTGAGGGGCCAGGGCAATAGGACAGCCGGCAGGGCACTTGTTTTGCATGCAGCTCACCTGGGTTCACTCCCTGGCATGCCACAGGGTCCCCTAGCCCGCCAGGAGTGATCTCTGAGTGCGGAGCCAGGAGTAAGCCCTACTCACCACCAGGGATGGGCAGCCAACCCCCCCCCCAAAAAAAAACCAAAAATGTAGGTTTGAGCTGGGGGAGAACTGAGTGTGGGCAGAGAAATCAAAAAGCCAACTTAGGAAGAGAGGAAGAGGGCGTCAGAGGCAGAGGGAGGATAGGCCAGCAAGGGACAGAGAGGAAGGAGAGATGGATAAAAAAGGGGAAACTGAGGCTGGGTGACAGAAGCCAGCAGGAGTGGCCCCAAAGCACAAGCCTCAGGAACCCCCAAAGAGTTCACCTTAAATGACTCGAAGCGAAGCCTGGAGAGGATGAATCTCCCGGGCCACCCGCGGGAGAAGCTGCTGCCGTTGGAAGGAGGCCCTGGACGGAGCTTCCTCCTGGGGGACAGATGGCGTGAGGTGTTCTCTCGGGAGCGGAGGAGGCGTGGTGTGGAGCAGCCACGGCACCAGACGTTGTTCTTGAAATCAAGCCTGCTCATAGGGTCCTCCCGGAAGCCATGTGGGATTCTCCCCGTGGTGGGGGTGACTCTCGGGAGAAAGTAGGAGACCTAGAGGCACGGGACCGTGAGGTGCCAGGGACTTGGTCGGACTCGGAAGGCATGGAGACTTCCGGGGTTCTGGGATTCGGTTTGGAGACACAGCCCTGCGTGTTGAAGTTCGAAGAAATTCCATGGCTTGAAACGAGCACCCCTGTATTCATTTCCAGGGCTGGAAAGTGCATTTCCATGACACCCACCCTCCCGTTAGCCTCACTGAGGAGCAGGAAGCCGCTGGGGTGGAAAGCCTTCGGTCAGCTCAGATCAGCTCTGCCATGGGGAGACGGATGAGGGCGGGGGAGGCAGTGAGGTGTGACACGTGAGTTTGCCAAACTACACAGAAAGCAACAGCTGACCCCAAATGGACCAGAACCTGTACTAGTCCTACGGAGCCTCGGAGGGCAAACCGAAATGAGAACGTGGCATCCAGAATGATCCACACAGGTGTTACTGCAGAGAGGAGGGCAGGGATGGAGTGGAAGGAGTGGTCCGTGCTACTCTCTCCCCTGGAGTTACTGGTTGATTTGTAAGTCGAGGATAGAACAGGGGCAGAAACACGAAGGCAAAAAGTTGTAGGGAGTCTGAGAAGAGAACCCATATTTCAGAGACGGGGCAGGTGGGGGGTGGGGCTAGGGTCAGGATTTCTCTGAGTGGAGAAGTGCCGGGAAACAGTGGACTGTGCATCGGGGGCAGCCGTAAGCTCTCCCTGCAGAAGAGCGGAAATAAAATGCTCTTGTTTGTTTGTTTGTTTTTGGGTCACACCCAGCAGCGATGCTCTGGCTCTGCACTCAGGAATTACTCCTGGCAGTGCTTGGGGGGCCATATGGGATGCTGGGAATTGAACCCGGGTTGGCTGTGTGCAAGGCAAATGCCCTCCCCTCTGTGCTATCGCTCCAGCCCCAAATAAAATGTCCTTACAGGTGACACCATACCTTGAAAGCATCTTATTTCTTTTTTGGGGGGTGAGGGAACAACTGGTGATACTTGGTGGTTACTCTTGGCCATGCGTTACGCACTCAGGAATCAGGAATTACTCCTGGGGGTGCTCAGGGAACCGTATGGGATGCTGGAGATTGAACTCAGGTCGGCGACATGCAACCTCTGAAGTTCTATCACTCTGCAATACCGCCCTCCAAAAAACCCAAAAACCTCTTGATTATTGTAGTTAGATGATTTGTTCCTACTGAGCTTCAGGCTAGAAGCCAAATAAATAATTGCAGAAGAAAGTGTTCAGAGTCTCTGCACTTTTATTTCTTCACTTGCTTCTCTGGGTGGCATTTATCCCGAAATGACCACATTCACTCAGAGATGAGAGAAACGGAAAATCAGACACGAGGAAGGCACCAGGGCGATCCCGGTATGGGCCAGGACACCCAGCATGGGCCGAAAGCTGCTGGGAAAAGTTTGTTCAAGAAACGATGAGTTTGTGCAAACAGGGGCCTAGGGGATATCTAAAAGGTCCGAAGCACAGGTTTACATGAGGGAGCCCTGGATTTCATCCGCAACCCCCACCTGTCCCCCCAAAAAAAAGTTCTGCAAGCACTGCGGGAATATTTCAGTGAAAATTTCTTTTAATCAGTTTAAAGAAAATCTTTCAAGGAAACAGTTTTGGGGGAACCTTCCAATGGAAAAAGAAATAAAATGAATATCGCCATTCTATTTAACTCCCAAAGCAATCTCGGGGGAGAAAACGATCATGACCGGGGAGGTAAATCAGCAGAAAATACCCAAACAGATGCTAAATGGAAGCAGGGATGCGCAGAAGGTTTGAAAGATGGCATGTGGGATGCAGTGCTGTGATCTGACGTACCTGTGTCCGAGGGTCAGCGTTGAACAGGAAGGGGGAAGTGACAGAGTAAGAGCCGCAAGAGCCACACCCGTGAGAATGTTTTCACACCAATGCAAGACATCACCGCATAGACTCAAGGAGCACTGAAAACTCAGGCAAGGTACAGACCCCCCCAAAAAAACCCACCCTGGGTTCCAGAATCAGCAAGTTGCTGGAAACCCAAGGCAACATCTTAAAGGCAGAGTGAGAAAAGAAATGATCACGAGGCAATTATCAGGAAGGGTAACGGCTTATCTGGAGGGGAAAAAAAAAATAGAGCCCAGAAGACAGACAATGAATTGGGGTAGCGGCTGAGCTAGAACCCTGCCCAGCCGAGATGAAGTTTCTAAGGGAATGCAAAAGAAGGGCACTGTCCAGGAAAACAACGGGAGACCGCTAGGAACGGAAGAAAGAACTTAGGAAGAATGAGAGCTCACGCTGAGAATGGCATCATGGAGGGCAGAGTGTGGGGTTCAAGAAAGGAGCAGGAAGCAAGGATGTGTTCGAGAGCACTTGCTGGGGTGACTGCACCAGTGACTGGCTCCACACCGTCCTAAAGAAAGGCCAGCCCAGCTCGCTTCCGCTCCTCTCTCAACATTGTGTTCCAGTGTCACTCCCCACAGGGCGCCTCTCCCCTCTGAGCTAACCAGAGCGAATGACACGGCGGGACAAGGGTGGAAGGTCCCTGAAATTTCTTTGATCTCATTCGTCTAAAACACTAGAGGGCTTGCTTGGAAATCCCAGCCTGAGACGCCCTTCTCTGTCCACCCTAAGCCGGACACTCGGACTCGTTCTAGCAGTGATCAGACTTGTATCACTTGTCACTTGTCATCCTGTTGATCTTCGAAGAGTTGCTCAAGCGGGCGCCAGTAACATCTCCATCCGTCCCTGTCACATGCCAGTGTAGCCCTATGATAGCTGCTCGCTCCAGGAACACGAAGAGCCTCAAACTGTTTGTTCAGGGTTTGGACGAAGAAGTCTGACCGTCTCGTAGGTGGGCGGCCACGCGGCCTTTTGGCGTCCCGTGGAATCCAGTCGGTAACAGAATAGTCACTGTATCACTGTCATCCCATTGTTCATCGATTTACTCGAGTGGGCACCAGTAACGTCTCTTTTCCTCCCAGCCCCAAGATATTAGCAGCTCTCCTTACTCGTCTTTCCCAACGATTGGAGGATCTTTCAGGGTCAGGGGAATGAGACCTATTGTTACTGTTTTGGCATATTGAATACGCCACGGGGAGCTCGCCAGGCTCTGCCCATGTGGGCGGGATACTCTCGGTAGCTTGCCGGGCTCTCCAAGAGGTATATGTATGTATGTATGTGTGTGTGTGTGTGTATATATATATATGTATATATATATATATATGATTTGTTGCCTACTGTCTGAACTCCATCAAACATGGTGTGGTAATTATGAAAGAGGGGTAGGAGGTGTCTTATAATGAGTCGCGCAGCCACAAAGTGGTCCAGTAAGGTCAGCTGAGACTTAGGTTGAGAGAACAAATGCCCAGGAGGAAAATATCATGTAGAGTCAAATGACTCCCAGGTTACAAAAGCATAACATTTGCTAAGTCTTCCTGTGTCCATGCAAAAAGGACATTGCTCTGAATAAACTATGCAAAGGACTCAAGGAGAAGAGAAAAACAATGTTTACAAGTCAACAGAACACTAAGAAAGAAGTTACAAATAAAGAGGAATGGGAGCACTGTGGCAGGAGTAACCCAATAAACCTAAACTACCTGAGGCTACGTTATCCTACAAGCTGCCGGGGCTGGGTCCCTTGGGGCCGGGCGGGTTCTCACCCACCCCCAGAAGAATACAGTCACAATTATTATTCCTGCAGATGTGCATTAGCTCACACACATCAGGGGCTCCTCCCCTTGCCAGTCTCTGCACTAAACTCAGCAATGCTCATTTCTTCCCCCAAAACCAGCGGTTGGTTCATTAGGAATTGGTGTCACCTCACCCCCACCCCCCTCCAAGTCACCCTTCCCCGTAAACAAAGCTGGGTGTCCTGGGGTTGTACCTCTGCATCCATGCGTGATCACAGTTCACTGTCCCATGAATTATGCAGCAACCTCCTTGGCTAATAAAGTTTAAACAAAGCATATTGAATCCAGTGGAGTGTGTGTGTGTGTGTGTGTGTGTGTGTGTGTGTGTGTGTGTGTTCCCTCCGCTGTGAGCAACCTGTCAAACACAATC
The DNA here is from genome assembly GCF_027595985.1 of Sorex araneus. NCBI lineage: Eukaryota > Metazoa > Chordata > Mammalia > Eulipotyphla > Soricidae > Sorex > Sorex araneus. Next base: position 219,048,665 of record NC_073305.1, read on the forward strand.
AGATTCCGCACGCAAAGCAGAAAGGATGCAGGCGCCCGCCACACCACACCTGCTTAGTGGGGTTGCAAGTCGGAGTTTGCAGTGAGAGAGCAGTGGCCTGCACAGATGGCGGAGAAGGGAGGACTTGAGGGGAGCCATTCCCAGTCGGGTCCAGGGCAGGGGAGGGCCAGGGGTGCGGGCGAGGAGAACGCGAGCGGAAACCTTTCCTCCCTCACCCTCTCATCTCCGAAAGGCACAGAGACTCGCAGGAGTGTCCTGGAGGCAGGGTTAGTGCACAGGGTCTCCGCCCTCTGCTTCTGGAATGAAGATCAACCTTCCTTTGCCCGGGAGGGGGAGAGAAGGTCTGCACAGGCAGAGTGGCAGGATGGAGGGCACACAGTGAGCTGAGTCGTGGGGTTTGCACCGCCTCTTCCAGATTCGCCCCTCTGCACCAGACTGGCTGAAGCATGCTTGGAGAAACACGGTCCAAATGATTCTCGGTGTCCCACCATGAACAAAGTACTGAGTGTGGCAGTTTCATCCTTGCCTTTAAGGATTCAGGCAGACGAGAGGAAAGGGGACTTGGAGTTGCAGTGTATGCTTTGCACACAGGACCCCAGTTCAACCCGGGAGCATCTCATGATCCCCAAATCCCACCTTCTTAGGGATCCCTTTAGAATGGCTGTGCCGAACGAACTGTGTTGGTGTGAATCTGGGTGCAGTAGGATGAAGCAGCTCATCACAGACAGACACAGGGCATTCCGGAGGTGCCCCCAAATCTCAGCATCGGAAGGAACTCTAATTGTGAATTCTTCTTTTATTTTTTTTCCTTTTTGGGTCACACCCAGCGATGCTCAGGGTTACTCCTGGCTCAGCATCAAGAATCACCCCTGGTGGTGCTCGGGGGACCCTATGGAATGCTGGAAATCGAATGCGGGTCAGCCACGTGCAAGGCAAACACCCTCCCCGCTGTGCTATCGCCCCAGCCCCCTGAATTGTTCTTGGATCCAGGTGGTGAGAGGCATTGTTGGATTCATCCCCTGCCTGCCCCTAGCCTTCAGGAGAGTCTCTAAATATTTAAAGAAAAAGCTGAAGAAGAAACCACACACCCGTAGGTCTGATCTGCTTTTTCTTGGGCTGTTCCACTCCTGGGAGGAACTTCTGAAAGCTTTGAGCTTGTTTGGGGGATGGACAGACACAGTTCACTTCAGAAGATTAGACTTTTAGTTTCCCCAGAAGCAGATTCAACAGGAGAAGATGATTCCAGAAACTAGGACCCATGGACTCAATTAAAAGGTGTATCGATTCTGGGGCCAGAGTGATAGTCCAGAGAGTAAGGTCCTTGCCTTGCTTGTGGCAGACCCAGGTTAGATCCCTGACACCCCAAGTGGCCCCTCTGAGTGTGCCAGGAGTAAGGCCTGAGCTCAATGTGGGAAGTAAGCCCTAAGTCCCACCAGGTGCGCGAACCCCTTCCCCCCCCAAAAAAAGAGGCGGGGCTGGAGTAATAGCATTTAGGTAGCAGGTAGGGCATTTATCTTGCACTGAGTCGACCCGGGTTCGATTCCCAGCATCCCATAGGGTCCCCCGAGCACCGCCAGCAGTAATTCCTGAGTGCAGAGCCAGGAGTAAGCCCTGAGCATCACTGGGTGTGACCCAAAAAGCAAAAAGAAAAAAAATAAAAAGAAAAGGTGTGTGGTTTAAGAACTAATGCTCATGGACCTTGAAGGAGATACTTGGTTGCAGAGGTGAAGAGAGAAAAGCAGAAGCCAGTGACTTTCCCCGTCGTGGTGCCCAATCCACGGGAGTTGGTATCCGGTGCTCAGGAGCTCGGCTTTCCCCAGGGAGCCGAGACCCATCAGGGCCCGGCCTGGGAGAAGCCGCCTGGTTAAGGCCCGAATCTCTGGTGCGGCAGCGTCTTCCTCTCGGAGATGGCTTTGCATCTGGTGACGGGGAGGTGACTGGGAGTGAGTGGTAATGTAGCGCTTAGGTCCAAGCAACGCCCCGCTGGTGCCCAGGCGCTGAGGGCAGCCCTCACTGAATACCCCCATCATCTCTGTGCCGATGACTCTATCTTCCTACTCAGAGTTGAGTCAAGTTTCATTTCATCCTTTTCCGTGGAATGTACCCAACATGTCCACATGCTCTCATGCACGGTGCTGGCTTCGGAGAGGGGAGGAGAATCGATCTTGGAGGGAGAGGAAGCCCTGGGTGATAGGTGAGGCCTATCCTTCTTGCAGAGGAAACATCTGTGCATATCACAGGCTATGAAATCAGACACAGCTCTATGTAACGTGCTCAGCTGAACATCAACACAAGTCGCTCTGTAAATGTCAGGGTGACGGAGGCAGGTAGACAGGGGAAGGCCCTCGGCAACAAAATTTAGGTCACCCCAAATCTCTGGGAAGGAAAGTCCTAAGGTTGATCCACCCAGGGGACAGGAAACCGGGACCTGGATAGACCTTGAGCAGTGGACCCTGAAGAGTTTGGACCCCTCTCCCTGAAGCTCCTCCATCCCTCGGACCTCTCCCTTAATCCAGCTGACTTCAGTGATTCGACCCCAAGGAGACTCCAGAAATGTTCCGGATCAAGACACCCCGAGAAGGGCCTATAGAAGCCACCTTGAACAGAGGCAGGGCGCACATGCTGCCCGAGCCCGTGTGCAGCCTGAGCCCATGTGGCGGAGCACGTGTGTCGCCCGAACACATGTGTCGCCCCATGTCCTATCTTGAGATGTGGATTTTCATGCTTTCGTGTCTCGTGCTGGGATGTGTGTAGGGGCTCTCTCCCCCCTTGGAGAGACCCAGGTTCTCTCGTGAGCGCGTTACTCTGTCTCCCTCTTTCTCTTCCTCCTTTCCTTCAAAAAACCCTCCAACTGAAATCTATTTTACTTTACTGCTTGTCTACTCCTGCAATTCCTTTCTGGAGCGAGACAAGAACCCAGTAACCCTGGGTCCTGGGTGGCAGAGGCGGATGGGGAGAAAGAGACCATTTTCTTCTCCCATGAGCCACCCGGGGGACCCACTGAAATCAAGGGTATAGGACTTTTTTTCTGTCTAATGAAATGATCTCCTTTTCCAGAAGGATCGGGATGGAGTCCCAGTGTTCCCTTTGCCCTCTCTGAAGGGGGAAAACGGACCAAAGGGCATCGGTGGTTGCAAAACCTCATGGAAGACAGGCCTGGTGGCCCCATTCACTTCCTGGCAGGCTCTGTTCCGAGTCACTGGTCCTCAAAAGAGACAGCTTCCGTCCCTCCCCGGGAGTTCACACTCTAGGCAGAAGCACCCCCTTGTCACTTAATTAAGCAAGGAGACTGCAAAGAAGGGGTGGCTGGAATGTCCTCTGAATGTTAAGTTGCCCACGCCAGCTGAGTCCTTCACCACTCAAAAATAATATTGCGATGGGAACCGTTTCCACCTCCTTCCTTCCCGGTAGACGAGGCCGGGCGGGGGTGGGGAGCAATTAGTGAGCCCTGGCAAGCTGCCATGGCAAAGAGGAACCTGACATTCGAGAGAGCCGAGTGGGCGTGCGTCTGAAGTACCTGTGAGAGAACTCACCGAGTCTCAAAGACATCTGCAAAGTCGAAATGATCTACACCAAGGAGGTCCTGGGAGATTTTCAGTGGCCGCTAAAGTCAAGGAGAAATAAGTAGAAAGCAAAAGTGTTTCTTTCTTTTTTTGGGGGGGGGGTCACAACCAGAGATGCTTAGGGGTTATCCCTGGCTCTGCACTCAGGAATCACTCCTGGTGGTGCTCAGGGGACCCTATGGGATGCCAGGGATCGAATCCAGGTCGGCTGCATGCAAGGCAAATGCCCTCCCCGATGTACTGTCACTCCGGCAAAAGTGTTTCTTGAGGAAGAAATGGTTTCAGAACCATCAGGAGACAGTGGACAGGAAGGATATCCCGGGAAGTGTTTCAGAATGATGGTCTGGGGTGACGCTGAGCAGTTGAGTGTTGAAACGATTCCCTCACAAACGGCGAGAAGACTTCAGGAGCAGCTGGAAGAAGACGCCTCTCCTCGTCATTTTTGATTGGATTATTATTGAGCACTTCCTGTCTGCCATCCCTGTTTGGGACCCTTCTTGCAGAGGCCAAGAGTGACTGCAGGGTCAGAAAGGAATACGGATCATTAGCAAATGGACACAGAGTAGGTGGACAGGTGTGGTGGCCACAGAGTGCCCTGAAGGGCCTGGGGCAGGGGGAAATGATTGACCAAGTCCAGCTTGGTCAGGGAGTTGCCAGATGACCAGGAACCGAATCATGAGGACAAACCTATGGGAATATTCGAAGACTTAAGGTAGGGGAGCTTGTAGCTGCAAAAAGCCTGGAGGGGATGTTATTATTATTTTTTTAAGGTTTTCTATTTTCTTTTTTTTAAAAAAAATATTAGTGAATCACTGTGAGGTACAGTTACAGACTTGCAAACTTTCGTGCTTGTGTTTAAGTCATACAATGGTCGAGTACCCATCCCTCCACCAGTGCCCATTCTCCACCACCAATGGTCCCAGCATCCCTCCCACCCCCCAACCCCTTCCCCTCCAACCCATCCCGCCTCTGTGGCAGGGCATTCCCTTTTGCTCTCCCTCTCTCTCTCTCCTTTTGGGTGTTGTGGTTTGCAATAGAGGCATTAAGTGGCCATCATGTTCAATCTATAGTCTACTTTCAGCCCGCATCTCCCATCCCAAGCAGGCCCTCCAAGCACCCTTTACTTGGTGGTCCCTTCTCTGGAGGGGATGTTTGATTCTCAGAGCTGCGGGAAGCAGCCAGGGTGCCCCAGAGGTTAAAGAAGCTGGGGGTGTCCCTCTACGAAGGAGATCACTTCTATTATCTACTCCTCTCTGCAAAAGAGATGGTCCCACTTACACAAGAATCTGATCATTGGAGATTGGAACTGACTAGGTTTTTTATTTTGTTTTGTTTTAGGGTGGTGGGGTTGGTGGTAACTATTAAAAAGCTCCCACCTCCAAGACAAAAATCAGTTTAATTTAGTTGAATGATAGAAAACCAACTGACCAAAGTATTATTGATCCTGGGGCCAGAACAAGAGTAGAGCAGGAAAGGTGTTTGCCTCTCACGTGGCCAACTAGGATCCGATCCCGGGCATCCCCTATGGTCTCCCATGCGCTGTCAGGAAGAATTACTGAAATACAGCCAGGTGTGGCCCCACGACAAGGTATCGTTCACCCTGTATTAGTTTGGACTGCTAAGATGATACCATAGGAGCAAGCATCCCCCGCCCCCATCTCAGAACTGGAAGAAAAACATCTCATCTCCTGCTTTTGCCATGGAAAGGCAGAGAGTTGAATTTATTTGAGTTCAGGGGGAGTGGGGCCGGAGTGGTAATACAGTGGGTTGGGCGTTGGCCTTGCATGCGCCCGACCTGGGTCCGATCCCCAGCATCCCTTCTGGTTCCCCTCAGTGCACTCAGAGGTGATTCCTGAGTGCAGAACCAGGAGTAACCCCAGTGCATCGCTGGGTGTGACCCAAAAAGCAAAAAGAAACAAAGGGGGGGGGGAGCTAGCGAATATCTGCCACAGAGAGAAAAAAATAAAGCCCTTTTGGCTGTTTTTCACGGAAGCCACTGTAGACTCAGGCTCCTGTCTTAAAGGGTGGCAGCCCACTATGGATGATTCTCTGCCTTGGAGCTTAATCTTTCAGTGGATCCCTGTGCTCACACCATCGCAGTTCCGGGAGAACCTTCACGGGACCCGTCACCGCTCACTAGTGCTTTACGCTGAGGACACCCAGCAGCTGGCTCTGTGCTGACGGGGAGCCAGCAGGTTCCGTTGTTGGCTCGGGAAGAACAAGTGCTGTCATGGCCGCCATTCATGGCTTCGAAATCTTTGATCTTTCTCTTGATACCTGGGTGGACTATGACCCGCCTCCCCCCACTACACGGGTCCTAACTGTGGGCTCCCCGGAATGCTCTAGGCAGCCCGGCTGTCAGTCCGGCCCCTTCAGATAGCCCCGCTGCTGGTGCTGGGATGAACGGAGGAGAAGCGGCGGGGAGTTTAGAAGGCGGAGGTTGGTATTCACTAGCTCCTCTCTGGCTCCATCCCGACTCCTTCATCTAGGGGGAGTCTGGTGGGTACCACGCCCCATGGCCTGTGGCTACTTGAGGATCCACAGGCCCGGGGGGCATCTCCAGAGCAAGTTCTTCCTGCGGCCAGCAGGTCGTTCTGCAGAAAGCAGGAACAGACAGAGGCGCAACACTTGATTCTCGCTTTTCCCTGGGCCCTTGTACAAACCACTCATCGGCCCTCCTCCTCCAGTGCATCACTGACATTGGAACTTCATCCTGGGTGTGTGGGGGGGGGGTAGGGAAGTAGAATGAACGAAGTCAGAGTGCCAGCACAGGGCGGGTGCACCACGCCCTCCTCGTCTGCAGCATCGGTACCAGCTGAAGGAGTGAGTCCTGGTGCCTTGACTAAGGAGCCGGAAGCAGAAACGGCAAACCCGCGTCCGTGCTGCGTCAACGCCCCGCTCTGCCCTCGCTGGAGATGTGTCTTATGCAGATTCCTGGGTGGGAACCTCAGATTCCCCAACTCGGGGGCGAAATTTCCCCTGAGGTCCTAGCCTGACCATGAGGATGAATCACAGCTTAGGAAGAACTTGACAGAGAGGCGCCATCAGGACCGTTTTCCCAGGCGGAGGGAGGTTCGGGGCGTCTGTCTGTGTGTGTGTGTGTGTGTGTGTGTGTGTGTGTGTGTGTGTGTATGTATGTATGTATGAGTTTAGAGCGTCAGCACCGCCGTCCACCCACCCGCCCCGCCGCACGCTCTCCTGGTGAACCCTCCCGGGCCTCCATAACTCACCGCCGTCCCCGGCTCAGACAGGTTGCTTGCAAAAGCGAGTTCTGAGCCAGGGGTTTTGGCAGCTGTAAAATATTTGCCTCTGTGCACCAGCAATCACATCGCCATCATGGGCGCGGGGGGAGCGGTGAGGCAGGGAGGAGGGGGAGGGGGAGCACGCACCCTCGAGTTTTATCCTTCACCTTGTCTCAGGCGAGTCCGGCCCCCATGGTCTGGCTCGGAGGACGGCTCAGGGCTGGCGAGGGCTGCCTCTCGCAGCCTGCGGGTCTCCATCTTCCCGGCTACCCCGAGCGGGATTTGACTGGTAGCTGCTCCTGTACCCCCGAGTGTCAAGGCCAACGAGGGCAAGTGGCACTGGGGACCCCCACTCTCGCCTGCGGTGGCTCCCTCCCTTTCTCCAGAAAACTCTGTCAGGGAGGGAAACACACCCACGGCCCAGACCAGTTCTCGGGGAGCTATCGTGGTCCTGAAGAAAACGTGTGTGTGTGTGTGTTTGTGTGCATTTGTGTGTGCATGTGTGTGTTTGTGTACATGTGTGCGTTTGTGTGTGATTATATGTGTGTGTTTGTATATGTTTGTGTCCGTGTGTGTTTGTGTGCATGTGTGTTTGTGTACATTTGTGTGTGTGCATGTGTGTGTGTTTGTGTGTTCGTGGGCATTTGTGTGTGTATGTGTATGTTTGTGTGTGTGTTTGTGTGTTTGTGTGTCTGTGTGTGTCTTGCCGCACAAGACACACAGACGGCTTCAGAGCAAGCCGCCATGAAGATTGCCGTCAATACTGGGGACCAAAAAGAAAAGCAAAGCATGCACATTTGCTGCTTCCTGTCTCATTTCTAGGAAAAATACTTGACACGTTTTCCTTGTACAATGCAACTTTGAGTAAAAAGGGGTAAAAGAGAAAGAGAAAAATTAAAACCCGATTGATCAAAAGAACACTGTATCATGGTGTTAAAAGTGGGGTTCAATATTCAGTTTGTGGAATTGTGAACCCAGCTGGCTTGGTTACCATCTCTGTGTCTCTGTCTCTGTCTCTGTCTCTGTCTCTGTCTCTCTCCCTTTCTCTCTCTCTCTCTCTCTCTCTCTCTCTCTCTCTCTCCCTCTCACACACACAAGGGAGCTTACACATATCACATCTGCAATGTCTTGATTAGTTATTGATTTCCTAAGTTTCCATAATTACATTAGCTTTCATGTACCAAGAGCCACTTTCTACCCAACATCATACGAAAATACTCGATATGAAATTTTCCATTCTCCCTAAGACAGTTGCTTATGTTTTATTTTGCTTGATAGTTATAGAATTCGAAGCATGGTTTTTTTTTTGTTTGTTTGGTAGCTTGGTTGGCTTTCTTTATTCGACATCAATCAACTCTTGCACAGAAGAGACAAGTCTTGAAATCGCACTGGCTGAGCCGAGTCCCCGTGGTCTCTCCTGACTGGGCTGGGGTGAGCTGAGGACCGGGGAGAGCCGTCGGCTCTCTCAGCAGCGAACAGCCAGTCAGCGGCAGAGCTGGTGACAATTAGAGCTTGCAAAGCGAGTGAGAATTAGAGCTTTTCCAGCATAACCCTCCTGGTCTCAGGAAGGACGGTCCCTCTCCTCAGGCCGGCTCAATCCCTGGTTGGCCTTTCTTGGGCCGCACCCATGCCACGGGCCAGTGGCTGTGTCCAACAGACAGTGACTAGATCCCAGGGGCAGCCATATGACCTTGATTGATTAAGAAGGCAGATGTTAGAATCCTCTGGAGCGCGCAGCCACATTCGGGGCCACGTGACCTCTTATACTCTAGCCCACCTATGTACCAAAAGTAGCACACATTGTTTGGTTGTAACATACTTGCTTGTATTCTCTTATATACGGCCTTAAACGGCTCCAGAATGAAATACAACAGCCTTCACACACTTTCCTCTTGCTGTGGTGGGAAGGTGCTTGGTGGTGGGATTGGTGTTTGAATATTCTCTGTAGTAAACTATTGTGAACTTGAGGGGGCACAGTAACGTCTCCATTGTGAGACTTGTTGTGACTGTTTTTGGCATATCAAATACGCCATGGGTAGCTTGTCAGGCTCTGCCGTGTGGGCAGGATACTCTCGGTAGCTTGCCGGGCTCTCTGAGAGGGATGGAGGATTTGAACCTGGGTCGGCCACATGCAAGGCAAACGCCCTATCTGTGGTGCTATTGCTCCAGTCATTGTGAACTACTTCATGAAAATTAAGTATACAAAATTGCAAAAAAAAAAAAAAGGCATGTGTTTTTAGGGCTGGTGAGGCACCTTGCAAAGGAAGGCAGACAGCGGCAGACCCATCCCTGGTGGACCGACATTCCCAACTTGGCCACATCCATCAACGGCTCATTAACACCTTAACCTCCCACCCCTGCTTTCCCCAGGAGCCCTGGGTGGGCTCAGAGCCTCAGGGATCTGCCGCTAGGCCTGCTGAGCTCCCTCCCAGAGACGCGCTCATTCCAGAAAGGTGCCGTCACCGAGACTCTGAAAAATCACTGGCGGGAGTCTGAAACGGGAGCTGCGGGGAAGGGGAGACACACCTCGGGCAGATGCGGCCCAGACTCTCAGATGAGGCCGGCCAGACCCCCGTGTTCAGACAGTCATGGCATCTCGCACGGTGCCTTTGATGGATGGTGTCCCTGGGCTGGCTGGATGTCTTCATAAGGGAGGAAGGGATGAAAGCATCAGAAATGACAGAGACGCCGTGGAGGAAAGGGGATGAATATGGGAGCAGGTGGAAATTGTTTTCAGAACTGAGAAATCCATGGAGAATATTGAACCCTTCCCCCACCCACACCCCCCACCAAAGAAACAGGTGCAGTTTCTCTCTTTCTCTTTCTCCTTCCTTTCTTTCTTTCTTTCTTTCTTTCTTTCTTTCTTTCTTTCTTTCTTTCTTTCTTTCTTTCTTTCTTTCTTTCTTTCTTTCTTTCTTTCTTTCTTTCTTTCTCTCTCTCTCTCTCTCTTTCTTTCCTTCCTTCCTTCCTTCTTTATTTCTTTTCTTTTCTTTTCTTTTCTTTTCTTTTCTTTTCTTTTCTTTTCTCTTCTCTTCTTTTCTTTTCTTTTCTTTTCTTTTCTTTTCTTTTCTTTTCTTTTCTTTTCTTTTCTTTTCTTTTCTTTTCTTTTCTTTTCTTTTCTTGTCACACCTGGCGATGCACAAGGGTTACTCCTTGTTCTACACTCAGGAATCACTCCTGGCAGTGCTTGGGGGACCCTATGGGACGCCGAAGATTGAGCCCAGGTCAGCCACATGCAAGGCAAATGCCCTCCCCACTGTGCTATTACTCCAGTCCAGGTGCAGTTTCTAGGACTGGAGTGGGGGCTGGACTGTGCTTTCAACCTTGCTGGGAGGGTGATGGGGCTCCAGGGACCAGGTGGGTCTCACTAGGCAGCCCAGCAAAGTTATCTTCAGGCTGCAACCTCGGTCCTCAGTCCTGCCTCGGTGAAGAAACCAACTGAGGCAGCATTTCCTGTTATCTGTTTTTCCTATGCCCCCCCACCCCCCCGACACACACACCTCCCAGTTTTGCAGGTGGCAATGGAGAAGGTCTCCAGCCAATGTTCAGATTCCCCTCTTGGAACCTTGTCTTTGGCATTTTATTTTAGATTACCTCTAAAAGCAAAGCTCCCGGGAGAGAGCGATGCAGAATCTCACATGGCAGAGCCTGGCAAGCTACCTGTGGTGTATTCGATATGCCAAAAACAGTGACAACAATGGGCCTCATTCCCCTGACCCCGAACATGACAGGGACGAATGGAGACATTACTGGCACCCACTCGAGCAAATCTATGAGCAACAGGATGACAGTGATACAGTGATACCTCTAAAAAAATGTGGATCCAGAAAAAGCAGAGCATGACAAAACAGAAAGCTGGAAGGACTTGGCACCGGGAAATGGGAGCACTGTGGGCAGAGCAAGAATATTACTCTCCTCTCCCACTGAGCTGGTTTTGTCCGAGATGGCGGCCATTGGAGCTGGTTCTGTTGGGGTCTATTGGTGAAGGCTGGGGTGGATGAGAGATGCATTCACAGAAGCAGACTGGACTGTCTGAAGTCTCAGGGGGTAGGTGACCATTGGAGCGGCCACTGGACTTTAATGGAGGAGGTCTGGGTGAAGGAAATAATTGCTTGTGCGGGCACCAGTAACATCTCACAATGGAGTTGTGAGACTTCTTGTCACTGTTTTTGGCATATGGAATACACCACGGGGAGCTTGCCAGGCTCTGCCGTGGCGGGCGAGATACTCTCGGGAGCTTGCCGGGCTCTCCGAGAGGAGCAGAGGAATCGAACCCGGGTTGGCCGTGTGCAAGGCAAATGCCCTACCCACTGTGCCATCACTCCCGCCCGAAGGAAATAATATAAATTACAAATAACACAGATGGGATAACGTGTGGGCAACTTACATACCTACACAAGCCCCACCTCAGATGCGATGGCTTCTCCATCTCAGTGCCCTGTGAGGTTGGGATGGTGTTATTCGTGTTGTCGAAGAGGCGAGAGTGGGGACAGGGCTGAGAATGAATATTCACCAGCCCAGAGAATGAGGGAGTAGGTGGAGACTTCAATCCATCTGTCCATCTCCATACCTTCAAGCTACTGTAAACACGGACAGAAGCTCCTCTTTCCGTGTGTGTGTGTGGGGGGGCATACTCCCTCAGGCTCAGTGCTAACCAAAAATATTTAGGCATTCAGATAATTTTTAAAAACGGTCTTTGAGCTCTCAGTGTTCAGTTGTTTTCATTTATTATTATTTTTTATTGCATCACCATGAGATACAGTTGCAAAGCTTTCATGATTGAGTTTCAGTCATCCAAAGCTTGAAACACCCATCCCTCTACAAGGGTACATTTCCCACCACCAATACCCCCCTATCCACCCCACCCCTCCCCCTGCCTCTCTGGCAGACAATTTCCCTCTTTCTCTTTTTTTGGGCACTACAGCTTGCAATACAGATGCTGAGAGGCCATCATAGTTGGTCCTTTATCTACTTTCAGTACACAACTCCCATCCTGAGCGATCCCTACAACCAGCATTAACTTAGTGATCCCTTCTCTATCCCAGTTGCCTTCTTTCTCCCCCAGCTCACGAGGCAGGCTGCCAACCACGGAGCAATCAGTCAGTTGTTTTATTTATTAACACATGATAGGAAACACTTCCAAGCACAGTCTGAGATTTTACCACTGGGGTGTAGCTCTCTCGACTCCTTATGATCTCTGACTTCAGGCTCATTGTGGAGCCCTGGGCTCCATCCCCTCATCTGCAAGGCAAGGCAACAATGATACCTGCTCAAGAAGGTGGCAGCAAAGAGCAAAGACCAAAAGTGTTATCTCAGGGCTGGAGCAAGAGCACAGCGGGGAGGGCGTTTGCCTTGCACACGGCCGACCTGGGTTCGATTCCCAGCATCCCATAGGGTCCCCCGAGCACTGCCAGGAGTAACTCCTGAGTGCAGAGTCAGGAGTAACCCCTGAGCATCGCCGGGTGTGACCCAAAAAGCTAAAAAAAAACAGAAGAAAAAGTGTTATCTCTGGGCAGCACTTGGGAGAAGCTCCAGAGAGCAGTCTGTCCTGGCTTAGTCTTAGCTCCTGATTCTGTTCTATGCCATTAGCCGAAGTGACTGTCCTTATATTTTAATATTATCACAAACCTCCTCGTTTTCAGGGAAGACAAGAAAGAGGTAGATTCAGCAAGCGTGGGAGGACCATGGAATTCGGAAGCACCGAGAGACGACCCCCCCACCCCGAATGAATTTCTTGATTTCTTCCAGTGGGAGCAGGGAATGGAAGAGGAACATCCTCTTGGACCCCAACTCTGGAGGTCATGCCGAGGGCTTGGGGGAGGGACTCGGAGGAGGGACTTCCCTAGCGACCCCATCTCTGACCCCTGCCCCCACTCTGTGGGTCATGCCCTGCCCTGGCCTCCCAGTCTTGCTCCTGGACCTCAGAGAGGCTCAACCCTCCAGGCCAGAAGGAGGAACTTGGCAATGGCCCCTGGGCTGTCCAGGCTGCCTGGACATTCCCAGGAGGAAAAGGATCTGCAGGTGTGGGTGACACAGGTGAGAAAGGAGAGGGCTGAGCAGAGCTGGCCGGAGACCAGGGCCCCAAGAGCCACGAGTGTCCCCATCCCGAGTGGCCCGTCCCGCTGCACCCCCGGCACTGGGCACACTCGGGTGTGCCTGGAAGCTCCAGCCCCACCCCGTGCCCTCCACCTGCTGCAGCTTCCGGGGGGGGCCTACGTTCCACTTGCCTGTGGGACCGTTTGTCCTGTCGGCTCTGTGGGGGTGTGTCCGTCCCACCCGGGCCCGGAAGCATCTGCAGACAACACGGTTTGCTTTCTAGTCTGGAGCCGGCGTGTCCTCCTCCTGCTCTGGGTTTAAGTCGAGGGCTCCCTATGAGCAGGTGCCGTGAGCACTGTACCCCGAGTACTGTACCCCGCGTGTCTGTTGTCTCCCAGAGAGAGCCCGTTTCTCCCACACGCTTGTGGTCTGATTTTTGGAGCAAGTGAAGGTTTGGGGGGGAAGACCACCTCTGCCTCCGCTGCTGCCCCCCGTGTTCCAGCCCGGGGTCCCCCGTCTGTATTCTCTACTTCCCACCTCTCCCCTCCCTGGCTCGGGGCTCCTTCGGCACCGCCACTGCCCCCGCAGAGCCGCGCGGAGCATTTCGGGCGCCTTCTCTTGTCTGTTTGTGCTTTCCCATATGTCCTACAGACGGCAAGATTCATCTTCCTCAAATGCAAATTCAATTACAGCTCACCTCCCGGCTCACCTCCCCGGCTCACCTCCCGGCTCACCTCCCCGGCTCACCTCCCGGCTCACCTCCCGGCTCACCTCCCGGCTCTCTCCCACGAGGCCGCAAGCGTCTTCCCGCCCCTTCTGAGGGCCCAGAATGGCATCGCAGGCAAAGACAAGGGCTCCGAAAGCCCGAACTACGTTTGCCCTTTTTGTGTGTGGAAATCAACCCTTCGAACAAGCCCTGGGTCTGCCGGGGCGGGGGGCGGGGGGTCACAGGAGAGAGCCGGAATCTTCGTGGGCAGGAAATGAGCCCCACCGGCTGTGTGGGGATGTGCCTCAGAAACACGGTATCTCGTGGGAACAAGGTCAGTTTCAGAATGATGCGTGCAGACCGACTACACGGATAACACTTGGCGACCTCTTGTGTTGACTGTTTTCTTTGTGTGTGTGTGTGTGTCTGTGTGCATGTGTGTCTGTGTGTGTGTGTGTGTTAGGGATCGTGGCCTAGAGATCCAGCCAAGGGTGAAGAGGAACAAAAGCGCTCTCTTTCTCGGACCCCCGCAGCGGGCAGCTGGTTGGCCCCTCGAAGGAGCTCTGCAGCGTCTGACCAGTGCTCGGCTGCGCAATCTGTTGACGGAGAGTCCGGGCAGGCAGGTCCTGCTCTGAAATGTGCAGAGTCAGCAGTGAGCGGCTGCCTCCGACAAGAGCCCAGCCGAGCTCTCCCCGGGCTCAGCTCCCGTTCCGCTGACTCAGCTCCTGCTCCCACCACCGGGGGCGGGGGGAGGGGGGCGAGGGCCGGAAAGGGGCAGACATGACCTTGTCTGTTGTCTGCTGGGTTTTACACCATCCCTGGGAGTCTGTGTCCAGGCCCGTCTTGAGCCGGAGGGGCTGGACCTGTGCAGATTTTGTTCAATAAATACGGTCAGAAACAGGATTGGGGGGTGGGGGGCAGAAAGCTGACCCTGAGAGCATCCTCGGGGCTTGATACCCGGAAAAGGGGGATGTGCCCTGAAACCAATCTCCGGAGGAGGGACTGAAATTCCACTGGAGGTGGGGGGCAAAGTTACAGGTTGTGGATGTCACAGGCATCCTTCACCCCACGGGAGTCAAGGGCCAGTTGTCTCTGCTTGGATGGGTACAAGCACAAACATACGAGCTGCCGGAGTATTGTTTCCCGGTGGCTGCGTGAGGGAGGGAGCGGATGCGAGTCTTCAGAACTCATCTCCCTCCTGGGTCGCTCTGTGTGAGGGGAAAGGAGTGACCTGTTTGGACCCCGCACTCAGCTGAGCCCTTCCTCTCTGGCCCTTGAGCCCTGGGCGGTCACAACCACGTCTGAAGTAACAGCGAGCCAGGCAGAGGGAGCGTTTCCTCCCGACGCCAAGTTCACTCTGCGGAGGGCTGGAGCGACTCAGAGCAGACCCTCCTGCTCCTGGGGTTGAAATGTCTCTTTCCCGAAAGCCGATGAAATCAGGGCTCTCAAAGGCGCGCTTAATTAACAAAGCGAAAATGTGGCTGTTCTTTGGAGGAGGGGGGGTCCCCCGGGTGGCAGATCTGGTTGATATTCGTCCAGCGATCCCGGCTCTCCCCCACCCCCTCTGCCCACGCTGCTGAGCTACGGGAATGAATTATTCAGGACGGGATTTAAAAATCGCTCACGCCTAGAAATATTCCCTGACTCGGCACTCGGAGCTGGGGGGCCGTGTCACCGGCGACGCTCCTGTGTCACTCGGTGAGACACACTGCACTTGGGGTTGCCCCAAGTCAGGGTGAGGGGTTCTCTCGGCCGAGAGCCCCGGGGACTGCAGGGCCTGATCAGCCTGTCGTGGGAGTGGGAGTTGCTTCCTGGAAGTATCACTGTAGCACTGTCGTCCTGTTGTTCATCGATTTGCTCGAGTGGGCACCAGTAACATCTCCATTGTGAGACTTGTTGTTACTGGTTTTTTTTTAATCTTTTAAATTTTTATTGAGTCACTGTGAGATACACAGTTACAAAGTTGTTTGGGATTGGGTTTTCTTTATACAATGTTCCAGGCTGTCTCTATAGCAGGCTCTCTCTCCCCCCCTCCCTCCCTCCCTCCCAACCTTTCCCCTCTTTCTCCTTTATTAAAAAAAAATTTTATTAGTGAATAACTATAAGATAAAGTTACAGACTTACAAATTTTCATGCTTGCGTTTCAATCATACAATGATTGAGTGCCCATCCCTCCACCAGTGCCCATTTTCCACCACCAATGGTCCCAGCATCCCTCCCACCACCCCCACCCTGTCCCCTTCACCCCACCCTGCCTCTGTGGCAGGGCATTCCCTTTTGCTCTCTCTCTCTCTCTCTCTCTTCCTCTCTGTCTTTCTGTCTCTCTGTCTCTGCCTCTCTCTCCCTCCCCTTTTGGGTGTTGTGGTTTGCTGCAGAAATACTAAGTAGGCCTCATGTTCAGTCTAGAGTCTATTTTCAGCCCGTATCTCCCATCCCTAGTGGGCCCACCGTTTTTGGCATATCGAATACACCACAGGTAGCTTGCCAGGCTCTGCCATGTGGGCAGGATACTCTCCGTAGCCTGCCAGGCTGTCAGAGAGGGGTGGAGGAATCGAACCCGGGTCGGCTGCATGCAAGGCAAACGCCCTACCCGCTGTGCTATCGCTCCAGCTCTGGAAGTATTTGTTGCAAAAACCAGCACATGCAGCTGTGGGAAAGGATGGGTTCCTTGGCCTCCGTGACCCCCGGATCTACGCAGAGCACCTTGCGGTTCCCCCCAGCCCTGCCCTCCTTGGCGATGAGGGCACAGACCCACCCACAGCCGCTCCTGCGTGGGCTTCTGTCATCTCTGGAACACGTCCTCGGTGATTCCGTTCAGCCCATTCTGGATTGGAGGTCGGGTCGGGGGTGGGGGGCCCGGGGGGATAGAAGAACCGAACGGA
This sequence comes from Sorex araneus, assembly GCF_027595985.1. Taxonomy (NCBI): domain Eukaryota; kingdom Metazoa; phylum Chordata; class Mammalia; order Eulipotyphla; family Soricidae; genus Sorex; species Sorex araneus. Next base: position 219,065,094 of record NC_073305.1, read on the forward strand.
AGTTGAGTGAGCCCTTGCTTCAGGGGGCTTGGGTTTTCCCCTTGGACCCTTGGGGACTGTGATTTGATGAAGCCCGTTTCACTCAGGAGGGAATCGGGGCTTCTGGAGATGAAGACCCACATGTGCCACCATCCACACTGCAGAGTCACGGAGGGGAAGCACCTTCGCAGCAGGGACTGGACAGTTGGACAGTTGAGGTCATTCTCTTTGCGTGTGACAGCAAAGGTCAGACCAGAGATGGCCGAATGTCACTAGGAACAGGAGGGGTCCCGGGAGGGATGAGCAAAGGCCCCCCGGTACACTCCGGAGACACACGGGGTACGCAGGCTGTGTCCTGCCAGCTCCCTTTCCCGAGTCCCTCCAGGATGGAGCAGGGAGGGAGGCTCTGGCAAAGGCATAGGATGATCCAGCATCCCATAGGATTCCCTGAGCACTGCCCGGCCGGCCGACCGAGCAGGGAGATCTTGAAACTCTCCAGTCCGGACTCAGGATTCGCAGTTTTATTTGTTTTCCGCGAAGGTGATTTTTATATCCTCATCCCAGCCGCTCTAGCTGCCCGCCACTTCCCCAGCACTGAAATCCGCATTTCATCCAATCCTGAGATGTATTATTTTGCCCATCCAAATATGTCAGGGATTTTATTGCATTTGCATTTCAAACCTGATAAAATCATTTTCCGGGTGACATTTTTCCTTGAAGGCAACATCAAATTGAATATTTTCCCCCTTGTTATCTCTCTCCCTTTCCAGTCCAACTTCACTTCCAGATTGCACATCACTCCGCCTGAGAGCGGGGCCCTGTTCGGTTGCCGCCTTTGCCTCCCCGGTGGGTGCAGAGCGTCAGCTTTGCGGTTCCGGCTCAGGCCTTGCAGAAAACCATTTGCAAAGCACCTTGGGTCACCTTTTGAGCCCATCTCTCACCAGGCTGCGGGTGTTGTCTGGAAGCAGATGCTACCCATGAATGCCACCAATTGTGTCCCAGAAGAAGCTGAGTTTCTCTTGGACCCTCACTGGTTTTTTTGTTTGTTTGGTTTTTTTTGTTTTGCTTTTTGGGTCACACCCGGCAATGCTCAGGGGTTACTCCTGGCTCTGCACTCAGGAATCACCCCTGGCAGTGCTCAGGGGACCCTATGGGATGCTGGGAATAGAACCCGGGTCGGCCTGTGTGCAAGGCAAATGCCCTCCCTGCTGTGCTCTTGCTCCAGCCCTGGACCCTCATCATTGACTTTTACCAATCCTGGTCATGAGGATGATGGTTGGCTGTTAGATGAACACTGATGTAAAACTGCCCCCACCCCCCTGTTTTTTGACCTATGACCATGGTCGACCATTGTAGGATAACATAGACTCAGGTAGTTTAGGTTTATTGGGTTACTCCCGTTACAGTGCTCCCATTCCTCTTTGTTTATTTGTAACTTCTTTCTTAATGTTCTGTTGACTTGCAAATACTGTTTTTCTCTTCTCCTTGAGTCCTTTGCATAGTTTATTCAGAGCAATGTCCTTTTTGTATGGGCACAGGAAGACTTAGCAAATGCTATGCTTGTGTAACCTGGGAGTCATTTGAATCTACATGATATTTTCCTCCTGGGCATCTGTTCTCTGGACGTAAGCCTCAGCTGCCCTTACTTCTTAGCACCCCCAAAAGCAGGGTCCCGATGAGGGACAAGATGGACCCAGGGCAAACGGTGAGTTGTGTGCTACCCTGGCATCGAGATGGGCCTGGCCAAAGTGCCTAATGCTTAACTATAAGTTAAGAGCTTGATCATGGACAAACGTTGTCATGATCCAAACAGTGATAACTAGATTTGGACCCTGCTAGGTGAGGAATGATTAATCTGGCCTGAGTGCTGTGGTCTGAGCCTGTGGCAAGATGTTGCCAGGAGAGCTGCCTTGCAAACCTCAATGTATCTCTTGCTATGTCCATACAAAAATAACTAGTATGAAGATGTTCATAAGTGTTTGGACTAAGGAAAGGAAAAAAACCTTAAGAGTGAGGAAGGGCTTTGGAATGCCCTGCCCTCAGGAAGGGCTTTCTTATGTTGATTTTGCTACCTGGTTGGGTGTAGCCTAGAGGGCAAGGGGGGAGAGACAAGGAGGAGGGGAGACTAGAGAAGTGAGAGGGGCCAGATCCAAAGATCCAGAGAGAGATCCAGAGCTGGGAGAGAAGCAGAGAGAGAGAGAGAGAGAGAGAGAGAGAGAGAGAGAGAGAGAGAGAGAGAGAGAGAGAGAGAGAGAGAGAGAGAGAGAGAGAGAGAATGAAATAAACTGATTGAGCAACCAGTTTGGCCTTCTTCCTTTCATCGCCTGCCCTTGACCGACAGCACACACAGAGGTTCCAGGACACCAAACGTGGGCAGTGAGACAGAGCTGCCCGGAGTGCGCGTGCCCCATGGCGAGCCTTAGTTTTTTACAGACCATCTCCTTATTTAAAAGGGAACAATGAAAACCTAAAACAGATAGTACTAGGGGCTGGAGCGATAGCACAGTGGGTAGGGCATTTGCCTTGCATGCGGTCGACCCGGGTTCAATTCCCAGCATCCCATATGATTCCCTGAGCACTGTCAGGAATAATTCCTCAGTGCATGAGTCCTGTGCATCGACAGGTGTGACCCCAAAAGCAAAAACAAACAAACAAACAAAACCACCAGAAAACCCAGCTAGTACTTGGGAAGGTCCCACTGCACAGCCCAAGCCTAGTGCCAAGCCCGAGACAGAGCGTGATGGGAGTGCTCATCCATCTGTCTCCCAAGGTCTCTACCGGGTCTGACCTCAGGATGCTTTTCCGGTGGGACCAGTTTACCCCGGGGAACTCACTACAGGAGAGAGGGGGGTCCTGCACCACCCAGAAAGCGAGTGAAACCTTGAGACTCTCCAGTCCAGGTGGTCTCCAAACCCTCCTCCTTGCAGTTGTTCGTGAGGGAGACGGTGCATAAAGCTGCTCTCGGCGCCGGGCTCTGGGCCAGAATCAGATGTGCTTTGTGCTTTGTCCCTGCGTCTCTTGCTTCTTGGGTCACACCCGGCGATGCTCAGGGGTCACTCCTGGCTCTGCACGAGGAATTACTCCTGGCGGTGCTCAGGGGACCCCACCGGATGCTGGGGATTGAACCCGGGTCAGCCGAGTGCCAGGCAAACCCCCTACCTGCTGTGCTGTCGCTCCGGCCCCTGTCACTGCATCTTTAGCACAGTCTTGTGTTATCTGCGTCATTCTCCAATTTGACACCCCAAATGTTTCCTTTTATTGACTCACTGTGAGATAGTTACAAGCTTTCATGTTTGGGTTACAGTCTCATAATGATCAAACACCCAATCCCTCCACCAGTGCACATTCCCCACCACCAATATCCCCAGTATACCCCCCCTTTCCCACCCTCCCCCTGCCTCCATGGCAGACAATATTCCCCATACCCTCTCTCTACTTTTGGGCATCATGGCTTGGAACACAGACAGACACTGAGAGGTCATCATGTTTGGTCCATTATCTACCTTCGGCATGCATCTCCCATCCCGACTGGTTCCTCCAGCCATCATGTCCTTAGTGATCCCTTCTCTATTCCATCTGCCTTCTCCCCTCCGCTCATGAAGCAGGCTTCTAGCTATGGGGCAATCCCCCTGGCCCTTGTCTCTACTGTCCTCGACACCCCCAAATATTGAGGGCACCCAGAAACCACACTCAAGCCTCTGGAACCAAGAGGGGGGCTTCCCCCAAACTGCCATCTTTGCTGTCACTGTCATTGGATTCACTCTGCCGGAGGTACCCATCTTTTCAAACCCCAAATTAAGAGGGAAAACAAATGGAAATTATTATGAAAGAGGAGAAAGAAATTGAACGCTCAGAGGGGGAAAAAATTCTTGGCATTTCCTCAAAATACTAATTGAAAACTTGTTTAAACACCCAGTACTGTCATCCAGCTGGCGAAACATATAATTAAAATAATTACCCTAAATCTGGCAATCTAGAATTATCATTTATTATTATTAATATAGCACCTATTCAGACAGAATTAACTTTTTTTTAAGAAAAAAAAACTTCAAATTCCTTCTGTAAGGTTTAGTACAGTCCCACTGGTTCGTGGGTGACATTTTGATTTTATTTGGGGGGGGGATGAAGCCCAGAACGCCTCTCATTCGCCTGCACGCCCCCCTAGGAAGATGCGTCCCCAGGCGCAGGAGGGCTGACTGGGAGCCCCGCCACTAGACGGGACAGTGGGGCTCCACGTCGAAAATGGAGACATTGGTGGCCTGTGGGACTCTGCCACCGGGTCCCCAGAGGGCAAGGCTGCGGTGCGGTTCCTGCAGCTCAGCCTGCCGTGCTGACACCTTCCCCCAAGCCCAGACCCCGAAGGCCGGAGCCCCTGCGTGTCTGCTCTCGTGTGTGGGACTTGGCCGCCGTTCATGACTCCGGGCAGGCTCGTGAAGCTGAAGCTAGGAGCCTGGCCTGGCACAGCTGGGGCCCCATCGAACCTGTGGAAGGTCTAGAGAGAAGCAAGAGCAGGCGTCCTGCCTGGGTGGGCACTGCGGCGGGCGGCCTTCCTCTCCAACCGCGGCTGGAGCCTTTTCCTGGTGTTCCCACCCATCCGCCTGGTGTAGGAGCTGGGCTACGATTGCATGACTGAATGAGCCTCTTCTTTAAAGTTTCCCTCCCTCCCTCCCTCCCTCCCTCCCTCCCTCCCTCCCTCCCTCCCTCCCTCATCTCTACTTCTCTCTCCCTTCCTCCCCTTCTCTTTCCCTCCTTCTCTCTCTTTCCTCACCTCTTCTCTCCTCCTCCTCCTCTCTCTCTCCCTTCCTCCCCCTTCTCTCCCTCTCTCTCCATCCCTCCCTCTTTCTCTCCTCACCACTTCTCTCTCCCTTTCTCCCCCTTCTCTTTCCCTCCTTCTCTCTCTTTCCTCACCTTTTTCCTCCTCCTCCTCCTCTCTCCCTTCCTCCCCTCTTTCTCCCTCTCTCTCCATCCCTCCCTCTTTCTCTCCTCTCCACTTCTCTCTCCCTTCCTCCCTCTTCTCCCTCCTTCTTTCTCTTTCCTCACCTCTTCTCTCCTCCTCCTCCTCCTCTCTCCCTTCCTCCCCTCTTTCTTCTTCTCTCTCTCCATCCCTCCCTCTTTCTCTCCTCTCCACTTCTCTCTCCTTCCTCCCTCTTCTCCCTCCTTCTTTCTCTTTCATCACCTCCTCTCTCCTCCTCCTCCTCCTCCTCTCTCTTCCTTACTCCCCCTCTCTCTCCCCCTCTCTCTCCCTCTCTCTCCATCCCTCCCTCTTTCTCTCCTCTCCACTTCTCTCCCTCCCACCCCCCCTCCCCGCGTCTGAGATCCCCCAGGCACGCAGCCCCCGTAGCTCATGTCATCGTGCTAACGCACTTAGAAGCACAGAGCGAGGTGCTCTGTTGAGTCCTCCCTCGGCAGAAGCCCCCCAGCATCTCCTTGGAGATGAGCCGGGGCTGAGCCTGGATGGAGGCGGCTGCAAGGCCAAACGTATCTTCCCATTCACCCCGGCTTCCCTCCAGCTGGGCGAGCGTCACATCTGCCGTCTCCGGGCTTGGCTGTCTGGGCCGGGCCTGCTGACCCGCTCCCGCCTCAGCGAAGGGCTTGATGCTATTACAACATGGTGATCACATTCAATCTCCTCTTAATTGTCATTTTATTTACTTTGCCGGAGAGAAGAGCAACCTTGGAGATTGACTGTAACATAATAAAAGCAAGCGGATAAAACCAATGAACAAATGGTTTTGGTTAAAATAACCGCGGCAGCGACGACAGTGATGTCCATAATAATGGAAGCATAGACACAAAGTCAAAAAAAAAAACACCCAGAAAATAAGCTGAAATTCAGCACCGTGACAAAGCACCACCGTCTCATATAGAAAAGCTCTTTCTGGTCAAGGGGCACAAAAAAAAGACAAGAGAGCAGCCAATTAAAAAAGTCACACCAAAGAAGGGTAGCAAGTCAAGAAATGTACAGAGAAACACACCATTTTGGCTCATAATTGGAAGGAAGAATGTGAATCACAAATCAGTAGAGTTATGGTCACTTTACTCAGTTCACAGTGCTCATTGGAATGGGAGTAAAGTTTTGAGGCAGTGAGAGGGATCTTAGCTCGTAGGCACCCCTCTTTGTGTTGGTTGGTCCCTTTGTATGGATTTTGGGGGAAAACTTTCACATAAGAAAGAAATTCTTAAAAATCTTTCCTTTGACCCAACACCTCAGCTTCCTTAAAATAATCAAGTACCTTCTTTGGGGCTGGAGCGATAGCACAGCGGTTGGGTGTTCGCATTTCACGCGGCCGACCCGAGTTCGATTCCTCCGCCCCTTCCTTCCGGAGAGCCCAGCAAGCTACCGAGAGTATCAAGCCCGCGCGGCAGAGCCTGGCAAGCTCCCCGTGCGTATTGGATATGCCAGAAACAGTAACAATAAGTCTCTCAATGAGAGATATTACTGGTGCCCGCTCGAGAAAATGGATGAGCAACGGGATGCCAGTGACCTTCTTTGACTTCCTGCAGATTCTCCCCCATGCACTCAGAACGCCTCTATCTGTGCGTCTTTCAGTCTTCCATCTCTGCGGTGAAACCATGGGTGATGGTGGTCATGGTTCAACATCTGTATCCCACACTGCACTTTCCACTGCTGTGTCTTCTGCCTACGCGGGACTCCCGTGATGGCCCTCCAGCCCAGTGTCGACTGCCGGGAGATGCTCCTTAAAGGGAAGGGTGAATGGGGTCCAAAGGAGCTTAAATACCAATCACAGGGGCCGGGGTGATAGTACCGTGGGTAGGGATCTCGCCTTACTTGCCACCTACCAGTTTGATCCTCAGCACCCCTTCTGGTCCCCTGGAGCCTGCCAGGAGTGAGTCCTGAGCACCTCGGGGTGTGGCCCCAAGAGCCAAAGCCAAAACATCGATCTTAGTCATGAAAATAATACCCGGGAGTTCTGGCGGTAAGGCGCAGACAGGGCTCGAGGGAAGCCTGAATATCACATTCTCTAGCACCACTGGGTGTGGCTCTGGCGATCCTGGAGTGACCTTGAGGGTCCCTGAGACCGCAGTGCTGAAGCAGCCCCATGGCCTCATTCCACAGTGCTGAGCAACTGGCCAGTTGACTATTCCCGGGAGTGGCCCCCTAGGCCCTCTGAGAACTGTTTGGGACCTGTCCTCCCCACATTTGAAAACACCTAGATTCCCAACTTTAAGGAGACAGTAACATACGTCCCCAGTCACCAACTTGACGGTCAGTTACGCAGTGGCACTGTAGCTCTGTCGTCCCATTGTTCATCGATGTGCTCCAGCAGGCACCAGTAACGTCTCCATCATGAGACTTGTTGTTATTGTTTTTGGCATATTAAATACACCACGGGGAGCTTGCCAGGCTCTGTCGTGCGCGTGGGATACTCTCGGTAGCTTGCCGGGCTCTCCGAGAGGGATGGAGGAATCGAACCCGGGTTGGCCGCGTACAAGGCAAATGCCCTACCCACTGTGCTATCGCTCCGGCCCAGTTATGCAGTAGTTCAATGTATTTTCAAAAAGCACATGCTATCATATGATTGTGTATTTGTTCCATACTTGTGTATAATATTCATTGCATAGTATTGGGCAAAATAAAAACAGGAATTCAAACTTGCATGCAATGCAAGAAAACAATATCTGGAAAATGAATAAAAAGGAAACGTGCCAACTTATTGGTAGAATTTGTCCTTGATAACAGAAAGGCCTTGTTTTCCCTTTCAATTCTTGATATTGTTGCTTGTTAGGCGATGGCCCGAATGTTACTTTAGAAATGATGACTGGTGCATTTTTAAAACGTTCATGTGCAGACACAGAAGTCAAAAGGAGGATGGTTCTGTGATTTCAGGATTGTTTATAGAAGAATAACGAACACATCTAACTCACATGTTGTGTGGACAGTCTCAGTTCCTTTCTTTCTTTTTTGGGGGGGTGATCACACCCAGTGATGCTCAGGGGTTACCCCTGGTTCATGCACTCAGGAATCATTCCCAGCAGTGCTCAGGGGACCCTATGGGATGTTAGGAACTGAACCCCGGTCGGCCGCGTGCAAGGCGAACGCCCTCCCTACTGTGCTATCACTCCAGCCCTTCAGTTCCTTTCTAAGATGTCCCGAGGTTTAGGAAGAGCTTCATTTTTGTGGCTTTCATTGGCTGTGTTACCAATGTATTAATTTTGTTTCTCGCTGCCGGAATCACCGGCTGCTGAGGGAGCCGGGCTATTTGCCTATTAGCTCTGATTGGAGAGAAGGGCGCGATTATGCCATCTACCATAATCAGGGTTGACTTACAGGAGAAGCCAAATGAGCCGAGGGACGTGGCAGCAAGGCCGCGCAGGGGCCAGGCGATTTCGGTCTTGAGAAACCACTCACCAGAAGGGCAGACTAAGCTGCAGCCTCCGCCCCACCACGGCCAGGATGATTTTACTTAAAAAAAAAAAAATCAAACCCAAAGCAAGCCAGTGAAAGAGAAGAAAAGCTTTTATCAGGTTCCTTCTCAGCTCAACCAAAATGAATGATTCTCTGGTCAAGTCCAGACTCCGGAGCTTGGGAAATGGTACAGTGTGGATTTTCAAGGAGAAATGGAGTCTGGAAAGGGGATAAATTCCTGAAAATCTCAGGTGGGGCCATTGGTAGCTGTTGAAACTCAGACCAAAGGCTTAGAATTTTGGAATAGCAAATATCCTATTTGTAGAAAGAGGATGTGGGGTAGAAAGAAAAGCATAGGGTCGATCTATAGCATGGTAGCACTGTCGTCCCGTTATTCATCGATTTTCTCGAGTGGGCACCAGTAAGGTCTCCATTGTGAGATTGGTTGCTACTGTTTTTTTTTTTCTTTTTGGGTCACACCTGGCAATGCACAGGGGTTACTCCTGGCTCTGCACTCAGGAATCACCCCTGGCCATGCTCAGGGGACCATATGGGATGCTGGGATTTGAACCCGGGTCGGCTGCGTGCAAGGCAAACGCCCTACCCGCTGTGCTATCTCTCCAGCCCTGCTACTGTTTTTGGCATATCGAATACACTGTGGGTAGCTTGCCAGGCTCTGCCGTGCAGGTGGGATAATCTCGGTAGCTTGCCGGGCTCTCCGAGAGGGGCGGAGGAATCAAACCTGGGTAGGCTGTGTGCAAGACAAATGCCCTACTCACTGTGCTATCGCTCCAGCCCAGGGTCAATCTGGGTTTAGGTTTGTTCCTTCTTTCCCACCGTTCCTGTGCTCCTTCCCAGGGGAATACACCCCCTCCCGGGCTTCCCACCTCCAGAATACTCGGTGCTCTGTTGTTTGCATCTGAGTTTTGACAAGTGGTTGGCTGGTTCGGAAATGACCATATACTATAAATTGGGAGGCAGTATCTATGACTACTATTTATATAACTATATATTATATAATATTATTTAGTTGTATGATTTATTATTACTGGTATTTGTTATACTTAAATTTGTATATTATGCAGGAGGCCGCTAAAGAGATATACATTTAGATTTTATGAAATATACCTATTTATCATTTTTAGAGTTACCATTAAATAATTTGAAATAGAGACTTTAATGTACAAAATTATAAAGATCCACCAAGAAAATGGAGCAGCTGGTCAATGAGGAACTCTGTCAGGCATAGAGAACAAAAGAGAAAGAATACAAAAATAAAAAAGATAAAACTCTGAAGAACAAGACTAACTAAATATGGGCAAGACCTTTCTGAGGATACACAGAGCTTCATGAGAGGCCTTGATGAAAACATAAATGAAGAGTGATCCAAATTCCATGGAAGACTTAGTCCAGTCACAAAAAATTTCAATTGTACCCAGTTGGTTGCTGATTTAACTTAATATATTGCCCTTGGTAGAATTTAACATATGATCCTAAAACTTTCTTGGAATTAAAAAAGGACCAAATAATCGCCCAGCCTACCTAAAGGAAGAAAAAGGTGGCCTGATTGCCAAACCCAATTAGAAGTCATAGAAAATTCTAGTATGTCAGAGACCATGGGTCGGGTCAAGAGAGGTATCAGCTGTGAGTCAGAATGAAGAGACGGCTCATACGTCTGGGTGGGAACAGAGAGTCTTCCTGGAGAGCATCTACAGATGAATAAGGAAAGGAGCTCATATAAACCATGTCAGCTCAAGGTTATAAACCCAGAGGGCAGAGGGAGAGAGAATGGGAAGGGAGAGTCTTCAATTTCCCCTGAGAGAATTCTATATTTCGATATAAATGTCTAAATTAAAAACTTTTAAGAGTCGAAAAATAAAGCAGAAGCATTCATATATATTTATTTAAAGTTTGGTGTTGGTTTGCAAGACTATAGGGCTGGAGCGATAGCACAGCGGGTAGGGTGTTTGCCTTGCACATGGCTGACCCGGGTTCGATTCCTCTGCCCCTCTCGGAGAGCCTGGCAAGCTACCAAGAGTATCCTGCCCGCCCGGCAGAGCCTGGCAAGCTACCCATGGCGTATTTGATATGCCAAAAACAGTAACAAGTCTCACAACGAAGACGTTACTGGTGCCTGCTCGAGCAAATCGATGAGCAATAGGATGACAGTGATACAGTGATACATTCATACTTCTTCAAAGCAGGAATTCCCATACCACGCCCATCTCAAGTACCAGTATCTTTTGGCCCCTGCTCATTGGAGCGCCTTCACTTTCAGCATCCTGGGAACCCCAGTGCTGCTAAGAGTTCCAAGGTCTGTTTTGATTTAGCTTTCCATGCCCCCTTGCACTGTTTCTTTAGATATAAAAGAGGAGTGAGGTCATTTGGCATATTTTGTATCTCACAACTTCCTCTTGTTCCAACAATGTGCTCACAAAATTCGAGAGCTCATTGTTTCTTATCACCGAGTAGTGTTCCAATGTGTACATCATCCATACCTTCAGCCACTAATCTTTTGTTGCTCACTTGGATGGTAAGAATCCTTACAACACTTGAGAACAGTAGAATTTATTAAGTCACAAGAGCCATAGCCTTGGAGAAAAAAAATTGATGCATTTTATCATGCCCAAATGTTGTATTTCACTGCATCAAAACCCAAAGCTAGCACAGAATATCCAAAACAAATCCCAAGCTGGGAAAAGTTAGCAGCAGCACATAAATTTGACAAAATGTTAACAGTGTTAAAATGTTAACAGTGTTAAAATTTCCTTCAAACTCAATAAGGGATGCAAATAGCCAATATCAAAATAAGTAAATTCCTTCAACTGACATTTCCAGGAAAGACAAATGGACAATTAAAGAAATAAAGATGTTTCTCTTCTTGATAATTAAAAAAAGCCAAATTAACCTCACAATAAAACATGTATATCTTTTTTAAACAGCTGGTTGGCAAAATTTAAAAGCTAGAATGACCACACACAAAAGGTGCTACTTCAGGTCTTGAATATTTGTAACCACTTCAGACTACTATAGTTACTATTTAATACAGTTTAGAAAAATGAACAGTTTAAGGATCAGGAAGCATTCATAGCACCATTGTCTCTCAAAGGACATTAAAAAAAATCTGCAAAATGTATGTAGACACATCAACCTAGATGAACAGGTAAATGAATTGTGGCACTTTTATACAATGGAATTCCACGCCAAGTTAAGATAAACAATATCCACACACAATCAGCTAAACGCCTCACAATGGCTTTCAGCAAACAATAAAACAAACATTAAAAGAATTTGTACAGGATGATTTATTTAAGGTTCCCAACTTGAGACGCACATGATGCCTGGAATGAATAGTAGCTGGCAACACTTTCAGGAAGGAAAAAACAAGATGCATAAAATTCAGGAGATGGCTCTCCTTGCCCCTGCACGAACACACTCAGGGGATGGCTGCAGGGAGGTGCGGGTTATTGGCGATCTTTCTCTCGTGTGGACTGATGGACATACTAATACTTTCCATTATTGCTTTCTAATTTATAAGTCCGCAATATGCCTAATGACCTGGAATAAATGTTTTAAGGAAGAGGCAATTCTGTTGTCTTTGCATAGAGTGTAGATGTCCTACCAGTTACATTGTTGCAAAGTATGAGGGCTTGGGGACCAAGTCTCCTTGTCTGTACTTCCTCCCTCCCTCCCTCCCTCCCTCCCTCCCTCCCTCCCTCCCTCCCTCCCTCCCTCCCTCCCTCCCTCCCTTCTTCTTCCTTCCTTCCTTCCTTCCTTCCTTCCTTCCTTCCTTCCTTCCTTCCTTCCTTCCTTCCTTCCTTCCTTCCTTCCTTCCTTCCTCCCTCCCTCCCTTCTTCCCTCCCTCCCTTCCTTCCTTCCTTCCTTCCTTCCTTCCTTCCTTCCTTCCTTCCTTCCTTCCTTCCTTCCTTCCTTCCTTCCTTCCTTCCTCCCTCCCTTCTTCCCTCCCTCCCTTCCTTCCTTCCTTCCTTCCTTCCTTCCTCCCTCCCTCCTTCCCTCCCTCCCTCCCTCCCTCCCTTCCTTCCTTCCTTCCTTCCTTCCTTCCTTCCTTCCTTCCTTCCTTCCTTCCTTCCTTCCTTCCTTCCTTCCTCCCTCCCTTCTTCCCTCCCTCCCTTCCTTCCTTCCTTCCTTCCTTCCTTCCTCCCTCCCTCCTTCCCTCCCTCCCTCCCTCCCTTCCTTCCTTCCTTCCTTCCTTCCTTCCTTCCTTCCTTCCTTCCTTCCTTCCTTCCTTCCTTCCTTCCTTTCTTCCTTCTTTCCTTCCCTCCTTCCCTCCTTCCTCCCTTCCTTCCCTTTCCTTCCTTTCTTCCCTCCCTCCTTCCCTCCTTCCTCCCTTCCTTCCCTTTCCTTTCTTTCCCTTTTCTTCTCTTATTGCATCACCGTGAAGTACAGTTACAAAACTTTCATGTTTGAATTTCAGTCATACAACGATCGGACAGCCATCCCTCCACCAGTGCACATTCTCCACTTTCTGAACAGGGAATGCCTAAGGGGTCAGACAAGCAGACGGCTTCTCTTACTATCGAGGCATCTGTTATTTAGATTCTAACGCTTTCATCAAGACCTGCTCTTCCTGAATTCAAGTACTTGGAAAGCCAGGCTGGTTTCAAAAACTGGGTAATGGACAGTCATTTTGAACAGAGCTTAGTTCAGCATGATCTATGGAGTTGAGTCTTCCTCTACTGCTCTGATGATAAAGTCACCCTTACCCCAGGACAGAGGAATGCTGGGTGGTTGGATTATCTTGCAGATATGTCTGTTGCCCTGTAGAAGTGGACACATTTCTCACCAGAAGAGTATAGCATTTAAAACATTCTTTTCCTCTGATGAACTCCCTTCACTGTCCAATCAGCGCCTCCGCAGCGCCTCTGCTGACATTTCTGGTGGTTTCAGCTTGTTTGAACAGAGAAGATGTTTTCAGGCCCGAGATGGGGGTTGGTGCATCCCATCAGCTACAGGAAACCCCATTTCTTGGCCCCTCAGTTGCGTCTTTCCTATGGGATGGCCGGCTATGTTTGCAATCACGATAGAGCCCCCAAGATAAAAAACAAATATTTCTTCTTCCTGCATGGAAAGAGACACAGAAGCAACTCTGCGGTCTTAGCTACTAGATACAACTTAGCAAGTCTCCATCTTAGGGGTGGGGGATAAGATCAGAGCAGAGGGGTCTGTGGTGCGGAGAGTATTATGAAGATAACCATTGTGATTGGGTGCTCTCAGCCTTGGGGTCCTGGCCAGCCTGTGATGGGGGGGCGGTGCCTAGGAGGCTTTGGACTGTGTGTCTCTGCATGCACATAAACGTCAAGCAGGGAGTTTTATTTAAAACAGTGATGCGGAGTGCTCATCCCAGACCAACTGGATTGAATTTATGAGCGTCATTCTTTTTCTTTCTCTCAGTTTTGATGTATTTAAAGTTTTCTACGGGTGATGCAATGGTGTGAGCGGGATTGAAAACAGGGTTGAAACCTTTCAGGTCCAATAAGATCCACCTTGACATCCCCCTTATGCCATTGGAGGCTTTCGGGGGCTTGTTTTCCTGATGAGAGCTTTCTAATAAACTAGTTTCCTGGTCTGAAAACAGTGGCAGATAAAATGACCTCCACCTCCTCGAGCTGGCGGCAGGGATTCAGTGAGCTAATGCAGGCCGCACACGAGGGACCATGGTCTGCATGGAAACGTGTTCGATAAATGGGACGGAACGCCACGCATGTGCATCTTATGAATATTTTACCACGGAGGAGGAAAGAGAGGAGACAGGAAGTAGTCTGGTACCCTGGGCAATTTCACCACCTACTTTTCAGTGAAAGCAAGTCCCTCACCTCGAGCTGGGGTCTCTTTCGTTACAAGTGCGGGGGAAGGGGCTGGGTGACAGGTCTGGGGTGGGGGGCGTGTAACTTTGCATACACATGGACCAGTCTTTGATGCCCACTATTCACAGCCACTACTTCACCCCCCCCCCCATGGGTGCAGCCCTGGTATTACCCAGAACGCTGTGCGCTGGGCTAACCCCCCCCGGCTGAGTAGCCCTAAAAGCTGTCCCTGGGACACTTAGCACTGCTTGGAAGAATCCCCACCCAAACCCCCTAACACATGACAGGAGACGTCCTAATCCTTGGATGCACAAAGCGCCCAGACTGGAGTGTGAAACTCAGATTCGGACGAGCCCGAAAGCGTTGGTAGAATGAGTTTCACAGTCCCTGGCTTCCATCCAGGACAGAGCTCTGGAAATATTTTATCTCTGAAAATAAAAATCAATTTAGTGGACCCAAAGATAATGTAGTATTCTCCGACATGCCATTTTTCTTCCTCCATAATTCCCCCTGATGCTGCTAAAGGGTTCGGTTGTCAGCGGTGAGATGGAGGGAGTGAGGTTTTATTTTTTTTTTCCCTTTCTCCCCTTTCTGAGATAAATTATCAATTGGCTCCAACTCCATCAGCCCAGCGCGAATCTGTCACCAGCCATCATCAAGGTCAGGTGTAGCTTTGGTCCCCTCGCCTCTGGGGAGAGCCGACCACCAGGGTTCCAGGGGCTCAGTAACTGTGTGCTCTGCCCCGCCTTAGTGACAACGCAGGGCAGGTGATGGCCCAGGTGGGGCCTTTACTCTTCTCACCTGTAAAATGGGTGACTAGCCAGAGTGCTGTGCTGTGGGAAAGGGCGTTCTCACAGAGCCTGGGGCCGGGAAGGGGCTGCTGGCTGCTGGCTGGCAGCGAGAAGGAGCTGGGCGGAGAAGCTGGCGGAGAAGCTGGCGGCTCCGTGTCTGGGGAGCAGACACAAAGCGGCGCCTCTTTGTCTTTCAGGAGACACGTCAGGTGTGACAGAGCGCCACAGACCCCGCACCAGAGAGACGTGGGCCCGCCCAGCTGAGCGTCCAGTTGGCCTGGCCGAAATTCTGGTCCGGTCGGTTCAGAAAGGGCATGTCCTGGGGCTCTGGCTTTAGCATCGAAGCAGATACCGTTTTTGTTTTTTTTAGCTGTGTCTTTGATAGTACAGCGGGGAGGGCGTTTGCCTTGCACGCGGCTGACCTGGGTTCAATCCCCGGCATCCCATAGGGTCCCCCACGCACTGCCAAGAGTAACTCCTGAGTGCAGAGCCTCAGTAACTCCTGAGGATTGCCAGGTGTGACCCAAAACGCAAACAAATAATAAAAAAGAAATAAAATAAAAATGAAAAGCTCATGTTTAGGGAGTTAAGTGCTGGCTTTGGAGAGTGGCTGGAGATGCTCCATGGGCCAGAGGTGATTTGAAGGGTCACTCACACTGACCAGCGTCTAGTCCTGTTACTTGGCAACTTACCCAGCAGCACCAGAGGACAGGGGCTTCCTCCGGTCTGTCGGGGGACAGTTATCTCCCACATGCCTGGACCCATTGCACACCAGGCCCGGGCAGGAGCCTGGCCAGGGGGCAAAGGGGTACGAGCACGGAGAAACCCCTCTGTGATCAGAAACCCCTCTGATCCCCCTCACTTTACTGCCAAATGCATGCATTCTCCTGGAGATCTTGGCTTCCAGGAAGTCCAATCACAGAGAGCTTACCTACTGTTGGCCTGTCACCTTTCCCCGAGCCGAACACTATTGGCCCATCCCCTTTCCCCGAGCTGAGCACTATTGGCCCATCCCCTTTCCCCGAGCTGAGCACTATTGGCCCATCCCCTTTCCCCGAGCTGAGCACTATTGGCCCATCCCCTTTCCTGAGCTGAGCACTATTGGCCCATCCCCTTTCCCCGAGCTGAGCACTATTGGCCCATCCCCTTTCCCGAGCTGAGCACTATTGGCCCATCCCCTTTCCCCGAGCTGAGCACTATTGGCCCATCCCCTTTCCCGAGCTGAGCACTATTGGCCCATCCCCTTTCCCGAGCTGAGCACTATTGGCCCATCCCCTTTCCCGAGCTGAGCACTATTGGCCCATCCCTTTCCCCGAGCTGAGCACTATTGGCCCGTCACCTGCTCCTCTCTGCCTTGCCCCTGGTCCAGTCCCCTTCAAGGCCGTCTGTTGAGCTTAGGATGACGTAAGGGGTACGTGATGGTGTCTGCGTTTCAGGCTCTGTGACTAGGGGGCCGAGTGAGGCTCAAGGCTGGACACACGTTGCGAGCTCCCTGTTCTGCCGCCTCTGCGCACTTACTCCCTGCTGGTGAGCTTTCGCTTCAGGACCGTTTGCAAGGCCGGGTGTTTCCCCTGCGCCAGTGCTCGTGGCCCTGCCCCGCACCGGTCCGTCCTGGCTCCCGGCCTTGGCTGCCAGCTTCACCTTCTGCCTATGCTGTCTTGCTCGGAGCAAGGACTGCCGAGAGCTCTGTGCTTCTGACTGGGCTTCCCGGCCACCCAGCCCCTCCCACCGCTGGGTTAAGTGGAAGAAGTGGCGGGTTGTATGTGGGGAAAGGAGAGAGCAGCCACTGTCCCGGCATCCAGGTCTCCTTCACGACGAGCTGCGATGCAGTGAGCCGCCAACGGGAGGTGGAGCTTCTCTGCCCATCATCCTGCCACCCACCAGAGAGACAGCTGGGGTGCAGCTCCAACCGGGCTGTGCCAAGGTTCACTTGTCCCCAGGGGACCCCCCTAAGGGTCACTGCAGCATTCCCCTGGGGGCTGATTTCAGGACACTTTTCTGTTCTCCATTCATGTCCGGCATTCTCTTACGAAGTTCATTCACTCATTCATTCATTCATTCATTCATCACCTTGCAGTGACTTCAAAGTTCTGTGTCTTGAATCACTCCAACGTTCCTACCCCTGGTTTACAGTAGTGTGGCATTCTGGGAGTTCAGCTTCACCCCTCTGTTAGTGTGCGATCACCACCCCCATCTCCAAAGTTTCAATATCATCTATTCCTCCGCCTCCCTTGCCCCCAGCCCCAAATATCACCCTGCTCATTCCCCCACTCCACGCGCCCTTCTCCCTCCAGTAACCGCCAGAGTTCTCACTCAGTTGAAGAGTTGGTTTTGTTTTTCTGGAAAGTTGATTTGCTTTAGTAATTAACATTCCACTTGAAGAAGAGCCATTGGATAATTGTCTTTCACGCCCTTATTTCACATAGCGTAGGCACATCAAGTTCCAGCTATTTTGTTCCCCAAAGACACAATTTCATCTTTTTATTTTTTTTAATGGCAGAATATTCCACTGAGTTCCAGTGAGTTCCAGTGTTCCATTGAGAACATAGAACAGTTTCTGTATCCATCATCTGTCAATGGGCATTTAGATTTAGGCTGTGGTAATCAGTCATTTTGAATGTGCCATCTGTTTTAGACCAGATACTATGATTTATTTAACACCTGAATAGTTCATTGTATTTGAAAAGTTTGTTGCATTTGGAAAGGTATTCAAGGCATGCTTTAAAAATCATCCTTTGCGTCTGGGTGCATGAAGTGAAACAATGAAAGTCTCATCAACAAATAATGATGGAAAATACTGGACCGTCTCATGCAAAAATTCGAAATTAGACCCCTGATTCACATCAGACATGAAGGTTAATTTGAAATGAATTAGAGACCTGTTTCATAAAATACACTGGAGGTAGGGGGGATATTTCACAGTATTAGTCTCAGGAAAAACAAAAGCAGAAATAAACAAATGGGAGTATGTGAAAATAAAAAGTTTCTGCTCTGCACAAGAAATGAGGTCTAAAATAAAGATACTCCACTGATGGGGAGAAATGTTTGCACGTTGTACATCAGGTAAAGGGTTAACATTCAAGCTACATAAAGCACTCTCAAAGCTCAACAGCAACAAAACAAACATTCCCATCCCCAAAAATTGGACTGGTAGATGAACAGACACTTCCTCAAAGACATCATCATCATCATCATCATCATCATCATCCCATTGATCGTCAAATTTCTCAGCAGTCTCAGTAACGTCTCCATTTGTCCTATCTGTGAGATTTTAGAAGCCTCTCTTTACTCGGCCTTCCCAACGATGCCACATTAGAGGCTATTTCAGGGTCAGGGGAATGAGATTCAGCTTGTTACTGACTTTGGCATATGAACACACCATGGGAAGCTTGGCGAGTCTCTCCCGTGTGGGCAGGAAACTCTCAGTAGCTTGCCAGTTTCTCCCAGAGATAGAAGTAGGTTATAAGATATCGCTTCTGGGAGTTTGCTTTTAAGTCTCTGGATATTGGCCGTTGATGGAATTATACACACCTGGGTTCCTCTGCTGGTACCTTCATGCGTGAGGCTCATCCGAATGTGTGGAGAGGGGCCTTGAGCATGGCTGTGGCTAGGTTGGTTCCGGACGTTTTCGGCCGCCAGGAGCTCTGCTCGGGGCAGGGAGGGAAGCTGGAGCCCATCCCCTCCGAGGGGCTCCGGGGAGGACAGCCAGGTGCGCGGGCAAGAGAACCTCTGCCTCAAAGACATACAGAGGACAAAAGGCATACGGAAAGGGGTTCATCTTCCTTGAATACCAGGGAAATACTAATCCAAATGACAGTGAGATTTTACCTCACACCAGTGTGGCTGGCATCATCAGAAAGAAGAGAAATGACCAATGCTGGTAGGGGTGCAGTGGAAAAGGAACTCTTAGTCACGGCTAGTGGGACCGTTGCCTGCTTCAGCTTCTTTGGATAACTGGAGACCTTTCAAAAATTAAAAATAGAGCTTCACAGGGGCTGGAGCAATAGCACAGCGGGTAGGACATTTGCCTTGCATGCAGCTGACCCGGGTTTGATTCCCAGCACCCTGTAGGGTCCTCTGAGCACCACCAGGAGTAACCTGTGTGCATCACCAGGGGTGACCCAAAGGGGGAAAAAAATAGAGCTTCCAAGTGATCCTATAACTTCACTCTTGGGCATTTAGTCCTCAAACACACACAAAAAATATGTAAATAGAAAGAATTCACACCTATGTTTATCACAGTACTATTAGAAGTAGCCAAGATCTGCAAACAACCCAAGTAAGTACCCAACAAGAGATGGGTAGATAAATAAATTAAAATCTGGGGCTGAAGTGAGAGTACAGTGCATAGGGCATTTGCTTTGCATGTGGTTGACCCAGGTTCATTCCCTGGCATCCCATAGAGTTCCCTGAGCCAGGAGTAATTCCTAAGCACCACCAGGTGTGGCTTCAAAACAGTAACAACAAACAAAAAAGAAATTAAAATTCTACCCAACTGTGAGAAAAGATAAAACCGTGTAATTGGCTGCAACTTGGATGGAATTGGAGATTGTCAGGCTATTTGAAGTGAGTCAGAAGGAAAAAGACAAATATCAGATTATTTTGCTTCTATGCAGAATATTTAGAACAAAGGCAAGGGTTATGGCAGTTTCCAGTGGAAACAGGCCCTAAAGTAAGGTCAACAGGACTGTCCTCTGAGGAGGCCAATGTGGAGGGGGGCCAGGGGAGGGAAGGGAGCTTGGAGAAATGGTGGAGAGATCCTGGCATTTTGGTGGTATAGCAACACTGAGTGTATAAGACTATAACACTGATCTCTTATAAAAAAAAAAAAGGAATTCAATGAAAACTCAAAAGAATATCTCTTGTATGTTACTCAGCTAGCTCCTTCAACCACCCCCTCCCCCGGCCGGCTCAAACAGTTCTGAAATGATTTGGGCATATGCAGTAGAAGAGGTACCACTGTCAATGTCACTGTCATCCCCGTTGTTCATCGATTTGCTCGAGCGGGCACCAGTCACGTCTCCATGGTGAGACTCGTTGTTACTGTTTTTGGCATATCAAATACGCCACGGGGAGCTTGCCAGGCTCTGCCATGCGGGCGGGATACTCTTGGAAGCTTGCTGGGCTCTCCGAGAGGGGCAGAGGAATCAAACCCAGGTCGGCTGCGTGCAAGGCAAATGCCCTGCCCACAATATTATTAATTAAAAGTAAATAAAATGATCCTTTTCATCACAGGAAATCTTTATTTGATGCAGTTCTCCCTCCCCATCCCTTAGATTTTAATCTATTTATTTATTTATTTATTTGCTTTTTGGGTCATACCTGGCAATGCACAGGGGTTACTCCTGGCTCTGCACTCAGGAATCACTCCTGGGGGTGCTGGGGAACCATATGGAATACTGGGAACTGAACCCAGGTCAGCCTCATGCAAGACAAACACCCTCCCCGCTTGTATTGCTTGTAGGTGACCCCAGGTCAATCTCTAGCATCACACATGGTCCCCCAAGTACTACCAGGTGCAATCCAACCAGGATCCAACCAGGAGCTGATTTAAAAGTCTAAGAGAGGGTCTGTCTTAGATTTTCAAATCAACTCTATTACTGAGCTTCTGTTGTCAGTCAACAAATCCATAAAGTGTTAAAAATATTTTTACAAACCTAGGGTGAATTGTGTTTCATATTTGCAATTTCCAATGTTGTTTTTCTTTCCTGCAGAACTAGCTGCCAATTTAGTGTGGCGTTCCTTTCACCTGATCAGAAAATATATTTACTCCACCTTAGTTTCTGAAGACACTTTTAAAATAAATATATTGCACAACGAAAGTTTTTAAAGCTGATAAATGTCATGGTAAATGTTCTTTACATCACTAAAATATATTAAGATGATAAGTCATTCAGTCGAAACTTAATGATTTCTTATTTGTTATGCTTAGTAGTTATGGAGAAGAAAGATATTCCATGGGCCATGTTTAAGGAAAATGTTTTTGTTTGAAATAAATGATAATTATGTAAATTATATATCTTTTTCTTTCATCACTATCCTCTGATTATTTGTTTCTTGTTTTGTTTGGGGGAGGAGTTTGAACCACACCTGGTGGTGTTCAGGCCTTACTCTCCACTCTGTGCCCAGGGACAGCTCCTGGTAGTGCTTCGGGGACCGTATGTGATGGCAGAGACTGAACTGGGGTCGTCTACAAGCAATACAAGCACTTTATCCCTGGAACTTTCTCTCTCTATAAATTTGTCTTTCCTTAACAATTCTATTCTGTAGAGCTTGCTTATAAGATTTCTTATACTTACAGCCTATATTCCACTTACCTTTGAATTAGTTTCTAGAGTGACTGCATTCAAATGAATCCATTCTTTTGTGCATGGATCATTCATAAATGAGACACGATGCTCAGCCTTAACATAGGAGCTAGAATATTGAAGATGTACTAAAACAAAAAAAAAATTCACTTTTCCCCAAACCTGCTCCTTAAAATTGGCTTGGTTGAAGCGTATGTGACCATCTTCCAAGACAGGAACTGCTTTTTCATTCTTTTGAAGCCTAATTTTGACTGACAGTTCCACCCCCCACCTGCCTTATGCTCCTTTAAAAGTGCTGCTTCCTGATCTCCGTTGTTTCTCCTTAAAATCTGCAGTCATCTCTCTGCCTGTGTCCCTGGGTTAGTTCCTCATTTGCTTTTAAGGTTCCCTCTTTATCTTTTCTCTTCGTGGCTTTAGTACGCTGTGGCTGGGTGTCTAGATGTGCTGTTCTTTAGATGTGCTTTGGATGAATTTCACTACATTGCTTTTATCTGTACATTTTTCTTTCTCCAATTTTGCAAAGTTTGTAAACATGACTTCTTCAAAACAACCATGCCGCATCCCTTCTCCATTTTTCCTCTGGAACTCTGCATACTCACACAGTCAGTCTTGCAGATGCCTAAGCTCTCTTCTTTTTTAATCTTCTGCTTTCCTGTCCTTCAGCCTGCAGCCTTGACACTGATCAATGCTCAACTTTACTAGCATCTTCCTCTGTCATCTCTAAAATAATGGTTGAGTCCATACAGTACATGTTAACTTCAAATA
The DNA here is from genome assembly GCF_027595985.1 of Sorex araneus. Classification (NCBI taxonomy): domain Eukaryota; kingdom Metazoa; phylum Chordata; class Mammalia; order Eulipotyphla; family Soricidae; genus Sorex; species Sorex araneus. Next base: position 219,087,130 of record NC_073305.1, read on the forward strand.
TGATAGTGTTGGTTCCCAAATACCTATTTGGTTCTTTTTTAAGACTTGTGGGGGGCCTAGAGCGAGAGCACAGCGGGGAGGGCGTTTGCCTTGCACGCAGCTGACCCGGGTTCGATTCCCAGCATCCCATAGGGTCCCCTGAGCACCGCCAGGATTCTTGAATGCAGAGCCAGAAGTAACACTTGTGCATCGTCGGATGTGACCCCACCCCCACCCCACCCCCGCCACACACACACAAAAGACTTGTTATATCTCTGATGACATTCCTTGTCTTTATTTGTTACTAACATCTTTTCTTTAAATCATTGGATATAACAGGCACTTCGGTTTTTTCATCCATTTTATCTTTTATCATGGAACATTTTAGACATACATAATAGAAAATAATACAACAAATTTCCTTGGATCAATTTTAACATAAAACAGGTCTAGGTCAGTTTTGTTTTTATCTCTCATCCCCTAGAGTTTCCCCACTCACACATATGCTGCTGGCATTATTTTGAAGCAAATCCTTGATATTAGAGAGCACTGTGGCACTGTTGTCCTGTTGTTCATCAATTTGCTCGAGCGGGCACCAGTAATGTCTCCATTGTGAGACTTGTTGTGACTGTTTTTGGCATATCGAACACACCATGGGTAGCTTGCCAGGCTCTGCCGTGTGGGCGGGATACTCTCGGTAGCTTGCTGGGTTCTCTAGGAGGGATGGAGGAATCGAACCCAGGTCAGCCGTGTGCAAGCCAAACGCCCTACCCGCTGTGCTATGGCTCCATAATTCCATCTATTAGGTCCTTTCAAAATATTTCCACTCTATCTAATCTATTGATCTTCTTGGGCAGGTCTCAACGGATGATCTTTCTTTTATTACTTTCTTTTTTATTTAATAATTATACTTCTCTCTTTAGTCTGTGTTCTTGAACTGATGAGGATAGTGTTATCCTTGGCACTTAATTCTGTTACATTCCACTCAAATTTGCCATTTTCTTTTCCGTTTTAGCAGAAAATTAATTTGGTTGGACACAAATGACAAACTTGAGCTCCTGAGAGACGACTCAATTCACTTATTTTACCTAGAGCTTGGGTATTTATAGATTGGCGTGGGCATAGGTGGGTCACTGCCATTAGATACTCAGGGAAAAGTGACACTCTTTTTTTTAATTTTTGCTTTTTGGGTCACACCCGGCGATGCTCAGGGGTTCCTCCTGGCTCTGCACTCAGGAATTACTCCTGGCGGTGCTCAGGGGACCATATGGGATGCTGGGATTCGAACCCAGGTTGGCCGCTTGCAAGGCAAATGCCCTCCCCGCTGTGCTATCGCTCCGGCCCCAGAAAAGCGACTCTCTTGTGACTCCCTGCCATGTCTTCCTTTCTTCAACAAGCCCCTCACTTTTCAGTGGCTGCAGTCACCTACATTGGCCCTCAGTGTGCCAGGCTTGGCATAACATGAACTTATCACCCAGTGGCACGGAAAGAAGCTTGCCCTCAGCTAGCTGCTGTGAAACTGAGAACGCACTCCGGGTCACTTTCTCCTTTCAGATGTCTGTTCCCTGCCAACATCTGTCTGCTTTTTTGCGCCACGTGATTCAGTGTAGCTGTGTTTTACATTTTGGCCAGTGTTTATCAGTCTTATGTGTGGGAAGGTCTGCACGGCAGAAACCGTTCTAAGTCATAAGGAAGGAAACAAACGGCTTCTCCTTTGCTTACAACGCGTTTTTGTCCTGACAAACCCATTTTCAGTTGAAAATGCCCCAAGTTAAAAATCCATTTAATGTTTCAAACCCACCAAGCTTCATAGCCTCGCCAGCTGTAAATGCGCTCAAAGGCACTTGCGTGAACTGACAGTTGGGCAAACTCATCGAACACAAAACTTGTTGTATCCTAAAGTCCAAACGCCTCTTCTGTGAGAATTGCTGTGCTGAGATTGGATGTGGGAATGGTGTAGGGTTCTCACCGTGAACACACACAATGGGCGGAACTCTCAGGTCCGGAAGAGTGTAGGAGGCAATGCACGGACCCGGGGTGATGGAGTGCTGCAGAGACGGGGTGAAGGATTCTCTTTCTCCTGAGAAGAGATGGTGGAGAACCGTCTTCCTGCCAATTCTGTGCCTCGGAGCTGTGATCTGCTGACACTTCCCAGCCTCGCTGGAGTACTGTGTGCGTGTGTTTAACTCTGGGCAATGATCAAAATTGAAGCTCCGAGTCTGGTTTCTGCAGAATGAATATCACTTTCCCACCCTCATAAAGTAAATGAATCGTAAGGTAGGGACTCATCTGCCCAGGCTCTTTAAAATTTGATTTGACCCTGTGTTGAGAGGTAATGGATACACTCCCAGGGTACTGGATTCCACAAAAAATATGCAAACCAAATTACAACTTCGTTAGTTAATATTTTAAGCCTATCCCAGAAAGCACGCTGAAAGCGAGAGAGTAGCATTTAGCTTTATTACATGTGTAATTTGGAAACCTTATGAGTGTTTCTTAATCTCCATCAACAAAATGCCTCCAATTTGAAAGGAGACAAAGTCATTCTTCAGCATCTCCACTCCTTCCAAGGAGACGGAAATACCCATTCAAAGTCATTTCTTTACTGGAAGATGGTTTTAAAGCTTTATGCGTTATCTGGAAATCTTCACAGAAGTAGCAGTTAATGGCAATCCTAGCCTTGCAATTCCTGTGCCCCCGCTACTGTAAATGTCCCAGGAGCTCTGCAATCGTCCAAATCATCAAAAGGCCCATCTTAGAGCTAAGTCCATGGAGAGAAAGTCATGTCAAAAGTTACCACATTTGGGGCTGGAGAGATAGCACAGCGGGTAGGGCGTTTGCCTTGCACGCGGCCGACCCGGGTTCAAATCCCAGCATCCCATATGGTCCCCTGAGCATGGCCAGGGGTAATTCCTGAGTGCAGAGCCAGGAGTAACCCCTGTGCATCGCCAGGTGTGACCCAAAAAGCAAAAAAAAAAAAGTTACCACATTTGCTAGTGATAGATACAAGGTTTCAACCTAGGTTCCTCTATGGATCGCTCAGCCCTTCTTTCATTTGTGCTTTAGATCTAAACCGATTCCTACTCCCATTTAAAATCTTTTAACGCTTAGATGAAGTAATGGCCCTCGCTCAAGCAAGGATCGGGAGACTTGCTGAAAACACCTCTAATTTTCACATCACCCGAGAAAGCCAAGCCATACACCTTTACATCCACCTTACAATCAACAGAAGTTGATTGGAAGAAGTCGATTTCATTCCCTGCGAGGAGGAGGAAGTTGTGGTTGAAGTCTATCAGACCTTGTTGGAGCCCTCATAAGAAATTCCATTATTCCAGAATTCTAACATGATTGAAAACTCAAGGCATCAGTCACTTTCAGAAGCTAATCATATTCTTAACAGCCAGAACCGTGTGACTTGGGCTCAAGATAGGTCAAACTTGTTTCTTTCCCTTTTGGTGGGGGTCAGGGTGGGGCAGGGGGGCGGTGGGGGGGGGAGACTTAACGAGATTGAAAACAGCTGTGTATCTGAAAGGCCCTGGAATAAAATTTTGCTGAGTTCAACCTCTGTCTTCATTAAGGAGGTCATTTTCCAAGATTCTGCACATTTTGTTACAGCCCATATGAAGAGATTTCAGGCTGAGGTTTGACTCTGACATTGTCTTACGGTAAAAGCGCCCTGGCAGGCGCCAAGGTATCTGATGAATCTAATTGAATTTGTTGCTTAGCAAAACCCAACCAGCACATCCGCGGTGAGAAGTCCAAGTCTTTAAGTGCTGAAACTAGATGGGAAGATAGCGAGACACTCGCAAATTATTCCCCACTTGAGTGAACTGCACCCCCATCGATTCACATTGATTATTTACATAATACATTAGCCCGTGAAGCACGCAAGTCATTTCTTCAGTCATTTCCCTTCCTCTGATAATCACTGCAGTGAAATGTTCAAGGAAGACCAGAGGAGAGGGGTGGAAAGAGATCTCATCTGGAGCTCTGCAGCACCATCTGTTCGGAGTCTAGGCACAAAAAAAAAAAAAAATCACCTGGCAGCTTACCTGCAAAGCCAAGCAAGGCTGCAGTACGCGTGTCTAACACGCATTTAATCCCTTTCTTGTGATTAGGATGCTGCAGAATATTCCCCGCCTCCCTCCCTCTCCTAGCTTCCCTCTTGCTCTCGAGCAAAGCTTTGCTTCATCCTGGCTCTTAGCTGTGGACCACGGGCACCATCTGAAGCCACTGCTGTGTGCTAGGGGCTAGAAGTGGCAGAGAGAAGTCCTTTCTTCCCTCATGGAAATTAAACAAAAACTCAGCAACAAGAGCGTGTAGGTAGAGACGCAAGGAATGATGTTCTGCTAATCCCTTGCTAAAGTTGAGTCATTACAGATCAGTGCATACCCCGTTTCTTTCTGTAGTCTCGACTTAGCCAATTATGCTGACAATTTGCATCACCTGTAATTTAATGACAACTTCCTGCCCACGTGTAATTTTCTTTCGCCGGGCTGGAGAGATAGGACAGTGGGTAAGGCTGCTGCCTTGCACGCGGCTGACCCGGGTTGGATCCCCAGCAGCCCCTAAGGGTCTCCCGAGCCCAGGAGGTGTGATTCCTGAGCACAGAGCCAGAAGGAAGCCTTGAGCACCACCCGTGTGCTCCCAAAACAATAACAAATAAGCAACGACCATAAAGATGTTCTCTTGCACACAGAACACAGGGGCAAGGAGGTAATAGCCCTATTTTGGCTTCCGTTTCCTCTCCAGTAGAGAGCGATCTGGCCAGAAGGTGGCCTGGGTACCAGATTTGGAGCAGCCTCCACACTAAAGCAAACCTGTTTTTCCGCTTACACGAAGAGCCTCTGGGATCAATCTGTCTTGCATGTGACTGATATTTCTCGACATTATACAACATTTTCGTCTTTGACCTAAATCTGTTCTGCATATATTTTCTGCACTATACTTGCACCACACAGTTTGAGTAAAAGATAACAATGAGTCTCTCCTTCCCCCGATGTTTGAATGTGGATAAAGAATGATTCGTCAAAGGAAGATGTCTTTAGAGGAATCTGGGGACCAGAGCGATAGGACAGGAGGTAAAGTGTTTAGCGTGTACGTGGCTGACTCGGGTTCAATCCCCGACACCCCATATGGTTGCCCGGGCACCACTCAGAGTGCTTCCCGAGCACAGAGCCTGGACAAACCCCTGAGCATCACCGGGCATACTCCCCTATCACAAACTATTACTTGTCCACAAACTATTACTCACTGACATGCGTTTTTAATTACTTGCATACACAGTTATGAGAGAGACACTTTTCCTCACGCTCTCCAGTGTTTACAATTTATCCTTAGCATCCAGGCTTGCATGTCTCCGCCTTCATCTGTCTCTAAGTTGAGGACCATGAGAGACATGTTGACTCTATGCGAGCCTTATCCCAAATCTCTGTCAGGCTCGCCCTCATTTAATTTTCATTACAAGTCTCTGAGTCTTATTTCAATTTCTATTTCAGAGGTAAATAATTTGGACGAGGTCACATGATCGGTTCACGGGAGAATTTAAATCCTGGCAATTTGACTTCAGAAATCATCTTCTTAATCCCAAATAGTCAGATATCCCCAGATCTATAATCCCCTATCCAATTAGAATCCTAACTATTATGTTCTCTTGCTGCAGTAAGACTGAAATACGAACCGGGAGCTTTCTCTACTTTTTTTTTTTTCAATTATCCAGGTTATTCCCTATCTTTCAAATCAAAGATTAAGTGTGTTGGCTACCCCTCTCTAGGTGGCAGAGCTGGGGAAATGTCTCACTCCTTAAGCCTACCTCCTAGGATGCTGGGAAGCTGACGGCAAGGTGGGAGTTGTTGACTTATAATTAGACTGTTAGGAGTTTCTTGCAACTTCAAGTACTTTTTGGCTGGAGAAGAGTCCCAAACACCCTCTTTTATTCTTGGCAGAAATTCAGTAGCAGGAAAATAGAAGAACATGCAAACCTCTAGCGTGTTTATCTGTGCAAGACAAACCAGAGATACTTCATGGCCATGGCCATGGCTGAGTGGGACGCTGGTCCACGACAGATCTGTTCTCCGTACACACTCCAGCTCCCAAGCACTTGGCTATTTCATGAAAATATTGGCCCGGTGTGTCCTGTGCTAGTGGGAGTGCATTCCAAGGGCAAGTGAGTAGACGCTTTAGCGTGAACAGAGTTACCAACTAGGAGAAAAATGAGTGTATAAGAAAAAACAGAAATTCAGAAAAAAAAAAAACCAGAATGTATAGACATCTCACACGCCTGGCTGTCTTCCCCGGGGCCCCTCAGAGGGGATGGGCTCCAGCTTCCCTCCCCGCCCCGAGCAGAGCTCCTGGCAGCCAAAGACCACCGGAACCTAGCTACAGCCATGCTAGAGGCCCCTCTCCACACGTTCGGACAGGCCTCATGCATGAAGGTACCGGCAGAGGAACCCAGGTGTGTGTGATCCCATCAATGGCCAACATCTGGAGAGACACTTAAAAGCAAGCTCTCAGAAGAAATCTTTAGCCTGTTTCTCCCTCTGGGAGAAACTGGCAATCTTCTGAGAGTTTCCTGCCCCCATGGGACAGCCTTGCAAGCTTCCCATGGTGTATCCATATGCAAAATCCAGTAACAAGTTGGATCTCATTCCCCTGACCCTGAAAAAGCCCCCAGTGCAACATCGTTAGGAGGGCCGAGTCGAGAGAGACTTCTAAGATCTCAGGGAAAGGATGAAATGAGATGTTACTGAGCCCGCCCGAGAAATCGGTGATTAACGGGATTTCGGGATTTCGTGATAGACCTGTGGATTTATGCCTCATAGAATACCTGTGGATGCCAGACTTTAGGTTAGGCATGGAATATAGAGCTTCGTATGACTCTTAAACATAATTCTGTATTGTACTGGGTCATGTACTTGTGAACGTTACACCTTTTACCAAAAGCCCATTCATGGTTGGTACACAGCTTCTTGCTGGTCACTTTGGTCGTAAATGATTAGTATTAGATTCTTTCTTTGACACTTGATTCTCCTAGATATAATCTCAAAAAATGTGTGTCAGGGCCAAAACTATCTGTCTGGTAGTTTCCATGAACCTCCCCTGGCACAGTACATGGTCCCCTAAGCAGCCTCAACTTTTCCAAATGAATTTAATCATTTCAGATTAATTTATTTTTGGTTTGGGGGCCACACTCAGCTATGCTCAGGGCTTATTCCTCGCTCTGTACTGAGGGATCAATCCTGGTGGTGCCTGGGGGACAAGCATGGGGTTTGGGGGATCAAACCTGGATGAACCAAGTACAAGGCAAATACCCACTGTACTATCACTCTGACCCCTCAGTGACAAAAAGTTAATGATAATTAGTGATAAAAGATTACTTTTCTCTACAGGGTGGAAGAGTGTTGGTGGGACGTGTGGTAGGGGTTAGGCCAGTGGCAGATGTGGCTGGGAAAGTCTTGGAAGGAAGAGAATGGGGCATAGGGCCTGACAAACCTGTGTCAAACACCAGCTCAGTCATTAGCTTATGGGGTGATGAGACAGAGTTTAACTCAGCATCAAGTTCCTCATCAAGGCTGCATCTGGGACCCCAGTCTTTGATTGGAATATTAAAGGTGATGAGTGCGATGCATCTGATGCTTTGAAGCTCTCAGAATGATGAATATTATTACTACTTTTATCTTTCCGCTGATTAGATAACTTGTTAGTGACAATGACAGGAAGTACATTCCCCACCTCCTTCCATCAATACAAATTAAGATATCCGTGTAAGGACAATGACAAATGCCTAACACATATTGAGCGACGTATCAATTAGCAACCTGTTTGATTATACACAACAAAAGACCCACCATGACTCGGGGAAAGTATAGATTTGTGTGTCTCATGAAACAAGAAACTTCAGGATTGAGCAATCCAGGAATTTTATAATTTTCTCAAAGATGCTGAAGACTGAATTTTTACAACTCTATCCCCTGCTGTCCTCAGAAGGAAGTGAGTCAAGCCTTTCTTAGAAGGTGTTTTAATCCTCTGAGTTCCCACCAATACTTAAAATAATCTCTGCATATGGCCAGGGCTGTTCTCGTGTTCATAATGAACCCGTGTTTTCTGCATTCCCTTCCCTCCTAGATGTCATGTCTGCTTCACTCGTTATACAGAGTCACTCAAACACATTTTGGTTTCCAGTGGATAAAATACGATCTCTTTCATCCCTCAGCAAGTTCACGGGACATAGGACAAGTGTCACTTCTACAACAAGGAGGCATTGCTTCCCATTATGGAATTGGACCCCTCCGGAAAACGCCAGATCCTTCTGGAAACACCTTCTTTAGGCTTATGTGGCCCAGTCAACCCATAGAGACTCCCTGAGAGTCACTTGGACTGAAATTGCGCCTTCTGTTGTGTTTATCCAACAGTTGCCCAGAGGTTGAGGCATTTCACAAGCTGGGAGATGATTGAATTTAGGGACTAACCCAGGACATCTGTGAGCATGAAAAGAAGGCGACCAGCACCCCCTCAGAACCTCGAGAAAAACACGTGTGCACTGGGGCTAGTTCGGAGAACACAGCCCTGTGCTCTCATGTGGTCAGGACAGATCCCACAGACATGAACCAGCATCCAGGAGTGGCCCTGCTCAGCCTCTGAAACTAGAAATCAGAGCCGTGGTCATGATCTTGGGGACACGTCCCTGCTCCCCAAGAGTTTCCAGAGCACTGACCCTACCTCTCCTTCCTGAATTTCCAACTCTCTCCACCTCCCCTCTCCTCACTCTCTTTTCCCATTTTCCTTCCCTCCCCGCAGACCCAGGACGGTGGTGGTGGGGAGATTAAATCCATGCTTGAATATGAAACCAGAAAGGGGGCTGGGAGGCAAACCCAAACAAAGCCCAGCTGCTTCCTTCCTCAGAAGGTGATTTCTCTTGCTCTTGATATTAAGATTCAATCCGAGGGGTGGGCCGGGAGCGGGAGGTGGTCCGGCTTTAGAATATACATCTGGGCCGAGTCAGTGACAACAGTTAGAACGCAGTCATTTGGCCAACTTAGCTGTGACAGGACATGATCGATGGGAGCTGGCAAGGCTGCGAAATGAGAAACATTAAAATCGGATATTAGAATAGATCAAGCCTCGCTCCCCCGTGGGTGTCCGCGAGTTTCTTTAGCTCGAGCGAGTCTCTCGGGGCCAGGAACCCCCGTCTACTTTGAAGTTGGATTTGAAAGGAAAACGTTGATGCTTGGGAACTTACTAATGCCCCATGCACAGAGAAGCCGGAGACTGAAATGCAACTGAATGTGCGACTGTTTATTCACTGGGGGCTCGCCCCGTCGGCTTGTGAAAGGGGGAGCTGATCCCACGCGAGGGCAAGACTTGATCTCCCAGGCCCCTACCCCCTCCGCCACACACGGGCCCTAAATAGCTTCATCCCCCTGGTCATGGCCCCCCGAGTTTATGTGTCCACACCCCACCAACACCATGGGAAGGGGGAGTGGACGCCGGTGAAGGGAACTGTGTACGCCTGAAACCCAATTATCAGTAGCAGGAACTTCACGATGACTACATTAAAAAAAAGAAAAAGGTTTTTTGGTTTTTTGGTTTGTTTGTTCTTTTGCCTTTTGGGCTGGAGCAATAGCCATCGGGTAGGGCGTTTGCCTTGCATGCGGCTGACCCAGGTTCAATTCCTCCACCCCTCTCAGGCAACCTGGCAAGCTACCAAGAGTATCCCGCCCTCACGGCAGAGCCTGGCAAGCTCCCCGTGGCGTATTCAATATGCCAAAAACACTAACAACAAGTCTCACCATAGAGACATTACTGGTGCCGGCTCGAGCAAATCAATGAGCAACGGGATGACAGTGACAGCGACCGTGCTTTTTGGGTCACACCCGGTGATACACAGGAGTTACTCCTGGTTTTACACTCAGGAATTACTCCTGGCGGTGCTCGGGGGACCTTATGGGATGCTGGGAATCAAATCCGGGTCGGCTGCATGCACTATTGATCCAGCCCCAAACAAAAGAAATTAAAAAAAAAATCACTGGAAGTCTGCACAGAAATGAAAGAACCTGGTGAAATATTGAGGGAGGGGAGAGACGATATCATGTGGAGACTGATGGACATTTTTGTACCATAAAATTGGTACAAATAGTTTCCCCCATACTGCCTACCTCAGATGGAGCCTGAGTTCCTGCTGATTGACTTCTACCCCACACGAGAGCCAGAAAGAGGAATCTGCATTGCACGCACAGGCTAGATGTCCATAACACCGGCAACCAGAAGGCCACCCCGCTACAAGCGAATATGTTAGTCATTGAACCACCACTTTATTTTCTATAGTGCCGGGTGGCCCAGCCAACGATGAAGAGGGAGGGATTGGTTTGTCTGCAGTTCCGGAATGAAAATTCTAGTTGAACGTGGCTTTGGTGACCTGGGATCCAGGCCTGAATTTCCAACCAGCACCGTGAGGTTGTGAGGTGAAGCTCAGGCTTCAGCTTCCGGAGAGGCCTGAGAGGTCACCTCAGGCTTAACTTGAGACCCAGCTCTGTGACAGTTTCCCCACAGAAACGGAAGCTGCAGGGAAAATCCCCTGCTTAGACGAATAACATCTACTTACTTTGGGTTCCTGAAGTTTCGCACCCATCTTCACTTGCCAATCTCTAAAGACTTTTTTTACCCAGGGCTGTTTGAAGAGTGATAGCCTTTGTAACAGAGGGTAGGGCCTTTGCCTTGCATGAGGCTGACCCGGATTCGATTCCTCCGTCCCTCTCGGAGAGCCCGGCAAGCTACCGAGAGTATCCCGCCCGCACGGCAGAGCCTGGCAAGCTCCCCGTGGCGTATTCAATATGCCAAAAACAGTCACAACAAGTCTCACCATGGAGACGTTATTGGTGCCCGCTCGAGCAAATCGATGAACAACGGGATGACAGTGCTACAGTGATACAGCCTTTGTAAACACTCAGGAGAAAAGGACTGACAAAACCTTTCTCTCCGGTCAGCCACTGACCCCTCTCCCTCAGGAAGGACAGTTGAGCCCTCCTTGGTTGACCAGAAATTCTAAAATCGGTTGCAGTATAGGCCTCGGAGACGACAGGACAAGCTCACTGAACGCACCTTCTCTGTTCACTCTTCTGAGGAGTGATGAGACACAGGTTGTCACGGGGAAAAAGGAAAGGAGGAAACAACTAGCGAACGGGGACAAACCCTCACGATGACTGGAGCTCAGGGGAGCCAGAGAAAATGGCGGCTGGAAAGAGGAACTGCCCAGAACTGGTCATTAGCCAGAGCCCCAGCTGCCTCTCCACGCACGTGCAGGAGAGGGTCAGCCAGGACGCCAGATGCTGCTTTGGGGAAACAGAGGCTGGATGCCTGTCACCGGCGCTGGCCTTGGCTGTCCAAGCTACAGATTAGCAAGAGGGAATGCTTCCTTTGCTCCTTGATACTCTCGCGTACCCACACAATTTACCCATGCCTCTCTCTCTCTCTCTCTCTCTCTCTCTCACACACACACACACACAATCACACAATGGCCCGTCGAAGGTCTTGAGCGGAAAATGAGCCGAGGAGAAAGGGAACAGAAAGTCAACAGAAGAGACTTCAGTTACGTCTCCTCTGCCATAGACCCTCTTTGTATCCTACATGTCCCCAAATCACAGGCTGCTTTGAGGAGGGAGAAGCTAATTAGAAAAACATGGTCTGGCATGGAAATGGGGAGCTCGTGCCAAATCATTTCAAAGAAGGATGCCAGGTTCCTGGGAGCGTTCAGTGTGTGTATCAAAATCGCCAACCCCCTTCTGCTCCCACAGCTTCCCGTGGCTCTGTGTCTGCTGCAAAGAACAGGAATTCTGGAGACCAGCAAGGGGAGAGCGGGTGAGGGGGGGGACAAAGGGGCTTGGAACAGTTCTGAAGAAAGGCTGGTTCTTGGTGAATCAAAAGGGGTTTCCGTATATCGATACACTTGTATTTTCGTATTTAATAAGATGGCACCTAAATGAGGAGGACGCCCAGGATAATGGGTAATCAGCCATCTCTCTCCATCCCTCTCTCTCTCACTCTCCCTCTCTCTCTCCCCCCCCTCTCTCTCGCTCTTACTCGTGCTCTCAATTTTGCAAAATATTACTGTAGTTTTCTGCTGTCTGCGTTGTAACCCTTGGAGTGTAGCTAGTATGATTAAGGCAGCTGAGTTCCCATCTTGTGAAATTCTCATTCATGCAAACGTAAATGGTTCTCTGTGGTTATGGACAATGGAGAGTGATATAACAGTGTGGACAATGAGGTCTTAGCATCCTGAAAAACCAAGTCAAGAACCCAAGTATCCATTGCAAACAGCTAAGGCACAGATTACAGTTGTTGATAAACTCTCTGGGCAAGAACCAAATACTGAGAGGAGGTAAAGTGAGATGCATGATACCCTTTCACGAACACTCACTAACAGTACTAAAAGCTACTATGCCTGAGATGGGGAAGAGAGAGAGAGAAAGAGAGAGAGAGAGAGAGACAGACAGACAGACAGACAGACACAGAGACAGAGAGAGACAGAGAGATAGAGAGACAGAGAGAGACAGAGAAACAGGGAGAGATACAGAGAAACAGAGAGACAGAGACAGAGGAAAGAGAGAGAGAGAAAGTGTCTGCCATAGAGACAGGCTGGCAGGGGGCATGTAGGGGGGAGGGAACTGAGGACATTGGTGGTAGGAAATGTACACTGGTGACAGGATGGGGTTTGGAACATTGTGTGACTAAAACCCAATCATAAACAACTTTGTAGCTGTGTAGCTCACGGTGAATAAGAAGTTGTGATGCCCCAGTCACGCAGTCAGTGTTTGATGGGAGCTTGCTGCTCTGATCTGTCAGGCGGCAGGAGCACCACCCCACCAGCCCTCAGAGTCTGTGTAGCTGAGAGCCTCAGTACCGGTTCAAAGATGGTGAGTGAATGAAGTGGAATTCCCGCTTTAGTCTTTATTTTGGCAAGACTTATAAGGACCTTGGGAATGCCGGGCACTTCGGTGGTGGTGGGATGCAGTAACTTAATACATCAATACCAGAAATATTAGCATTATTGCCACCAGGTTACTTAAATGATAATTAAAAACATATTCATTGACTTACTCTTACTTAACTCCCATTGTAAATGGATGGAAGAATATGCCTGTAGATATTGTCGCATTGTCGCCCCATTGTTCACTGATTTGCTCGAGCGGGCACCAGTAATGTCTCCATTGTGAGACTTGTTGTTACTGTTTTTGGCATATCCAATACGCCAAGGGTAGTTTGCCGGGCTCTGTGTGGGCGAGTTACTCTCGGTAGCTTGCCGGGCTCTCTGAGAGGGACGGAGGAATCCAACCCAGGTAGCTTCGTACAAGGCAAACGCCCTACCCTCTGTGCTGTCGCTCCTGTAGATATTAATTTCTCATAATCACTCAGATTTTGAGTGATGACATTAATATTTAGATGTGGGCATCTGGGTTCTAAGTTCTTGTGTCTATAATGACTCCCCAAAGCAATATTGACCCACTTAGGGGTATTTTCTACCCTTTGTTTCTCTTTTCCTACTATGAGTCCCAAAGGTCTGAATGAGAGGTTTTGATTGGTTGGCTGAACCAAGGGTTTTGATTGGCTGGGCTTTAACCAATGAACACCAGTCCTACTCCGGGTACCCGGCCTAGATGGGCCTAGTCTCTGCGCCCAGAAAGGAGGATGATGGTTTGCTTGAACCTTTGGGTGGAGCGTTTGTCTCTCTTGCTTATTATATCCACCTGTGGACCTTTGCCATCCTGTTTACTGCTGGCAAATATTTTGTAACTGTTATGACGCCAAAGTAAAGACCAGCATTGTGGAAAAAGAGTAGAAAAAGGAAATCAAGAAACAAAACCCTCCTGGTCCCGGGGGAAGCGGGTGTCTTCTCCCAACCAGTTGTATCTGAGGTATCTACCAGGATGGGACTTCGCAGGGCGTCGGAATAACGTTTTACAAAACAGCATAGACTTTTGCTGCCATCTTTGCTATTCTCAGGAATGTGGAGCAACAACCAAACCTGATTCAGAGAGTCACTAGCCTTACACCAACCTGACCCGTCACAAGGCCGGAAGTTGGAGTTGGGAGGGGAACCAAGGTGCCAAGGAAGTGCTGCTCTGAGCTCAGAGACACCTGCTCAGCTCCGGCGTGGAACCAGGCTCCCTAACAAGGGCTAACGGATTAGCTCTGCAGACGGCAGCGGCTGTACATTAAAAGAATATTAAGGCTGTGACAGGAAATGATATCAGGAAAAGCAATTCCTCTGGAAGGGAGAGACACCATATGTGCAGCCCACGCGGATGCAAAGGCCGGGGAGGGCAGAGAATTAGGAAAGTCATTAACGAGACCCCCCATCGTGCCGGAGTTGGAAGACATATGGCACCTCCACCACCCCCCCGAGTGGGGAGGTCTCATTTCTCTTTGCTTCCAACTCCACTCTCACCCCACGGCACCCGGCGAGAAGGCAGGAGGAAGAGCTGAGCGGGAATCCAGGAGCCGGGGGCCCAGGGCGCTGCGGGAGAGCGAGTTCTAAGTTCCAAGGCCAGAGGCCTTTGCCTGGTGGACCTCCCTCCCCTGAACTTCCTACCTCCAGTCAACTCCTTTTTATTTATCTATTTATTTATTTCTTATTGAATAACAGTGAGATACACAGTTACAAAGTTGTTCACGATTGGGTTTCAGTCTTATAATGTTCCAATACCCATCCTTTCACCAGTGTACATTTCCCACCACCGATGTCCCCGATTTCCCTCCTGCTACTCCCCTGCCTCTATGGCAGACACTTTTCATCTCTCTCCCTCCCTCTCTCTCTCCTCTGTCTGTCTGTCTCTCCTTCTGGTACCTCCTTTGAAAGAGAGAGAGAGAGAGAGAGAGAGAGAGAGAGAGAGAGAGAGAGATCACAATATTTGAAGGCTTGGGAAGAGGGGCCACAGAGAGCCTCCCTTCCAACCCCTAAAGTCCGTGCATAGTCTTGTCCCTTGTTCTGTGCCCCCCTGACATGCATAGTTACCCTCGAGGTCTAAGTCCTTTGGGGACGTTGGGGCCGCACCTGGAACTGCTCAAGGACTATTTCTGGTTCTGTTCCCAGGAGGGACTTTTGGCAGTCATTGGGGACCACATGCAGCGCCAGGGGCTGATGGGAATCAGACACACGAAGACCTGTACATCCTGGACTCTCACTCCAACGCTTGAGTTCTTGTTCAAGTGGTTTAATTAAGAATGCTAAAGTTCCACGGATATCAGTTCCTCGAGACTCAAATAAATGAAACCTCTTCTCCCTCTCTCCCTCCTCATCCTTCTCTCCATCTCTATTAAATTCAGTCTCACCAGATGCAGCATCACCCAACTATGTTGCAGTGAGTTTTCAGTATGAAAGAGTTTGTTTCTTCTGGTCCTGCTTATGTGAAATCCAGGCAAGGCCGTAACCAGCTGTTCTAAGAACCTGCCCTTAGAGAACCTGGCCCAATTTTTAGCCCTTTGAGGAATCAGTTGCCTGGTCTTGGAACCTTTAGCTTATCAGGCTAGTCTCGAAGTCTCAAGAAGACTTAGAGGCGAGTCGTTCATTCCCACACCTTGAATTGTTTTAGAATTCTTCGCCCGAGGACCCTCCTTAAGTGCCAGGAGTAAAGGACACTCAGTTCTCTAAATACTGGACTCCACGGGCGATACAGCTGCCCACGCGTCCTCCTGCAATGGGTTGGCTTCATTACTTACGAAAAGTACTTAGAGGGTCTGGAATCATTTAAGTCTGAGCACAACCCCCCAGTTGGGCAATGATGGATAAAGGAAAAGAAACGCTCACAGCAGTGAGGTCATGCCACAAGTCACTGTCATCCCGTTGCTTATCGATTTGCTCGAGCGGGCACCAGTGACGTCTCCAATGTGAGACTTCTTGTTACTGTTTTTGGCATATGGAATATGCCACGGGGAGCTTGCCAGGCTCTGCCATGCGGGCAGAATAGTCTCGGTAGCTTGCCGGGCTCTCCGAGAGGGACGGAGGAATCGAACCTGAGTCGGCCGCGTGCAAGGCGAACACCCTACCGCTGTGCTATCGCTCCAGCCCCTAAGTCAAAACTAACAAAAGAAGCAGAAGTGAGGTACCATTCTCTCTTGCTCCCAGAGGTAAAGAAACACCAAGACACTGGCTAGAGTGCCCTGATTGGCCACATTCTGGCCAATCAGGCCCCAGAAACAGAGGCTCACACACTTAGTCATCATAGGAGAAAATCCGCCAAGAAAATCTCCAGAGGAAACTTCAGCTAAACCTTGCTCTTGCTTTTTCCCTAAGCCCTTCATACATCGCTGCTGTTTGTAAAATACCCACGCAGGGCCGTAACGGTGCAGCAATCCCTAACTCCAAGTTGATTCTGGTTTTACTTGAACTAACAAACGGCAAATACTGACATTACTTAGGGTTTATCTCTCCACGAACATTTATTCCTTCTTTAGCATAGGGGCGCACCAAGAATTATTGACCCAGAAATATATTCATGTTACATTTCAAAGGAGATGTGAAGGATTACAGGAAAAAAGCGGGCTGTAAAACACACCGAGGGTCCAGTGAGAGCTTCTGCATGCTGACTAAATATTCCACAGCATTTTGCAGTGAGCGTTACTTTTTTTTTCAGGGCAAGGACTACATTGCCTTGTTTTCCTATAAAACCTGTGAATCGCCACTGACTCATCAGGCAGCTTGGGCCAGACGCCTGTGGGGGTGAGGGTGTGGGTGGGGGTTTTCTTCCAGAAATAGCACGGCATGAGATGAAAGGAAGAGAGTGAAAGACAACCAGAATTGAAGGCATTGGAATTTTGAAGAAAACAAAATAACATTTTCTTTTTTCCTGCAGGTGGAAAGTGGGTGGGTGAGTGGCCAGGCTGTGCAGAGGGGGGGAAGATCCAGTCATGCACCCCCAAGACATGTCCTGGTGAAGTGAGACGCCCCAACCAGCCTGGGAAAGGGGAGGCACCAAAAATGGCAGGAAGAGGGCGAGGAAAGATGCTGAAGCTGGGGATTTGTTACAAGATGAGAACCAAATCCCGGGGAGCAAAGTGGTCCCTGTCCCTCCCACGGCGTCATCAGTCCTTGGAAGCTTCTAGATTCTGTGGGGTCGCTGTGAGCCCAGTCTCTGTTCTCTCTGCTTTCAGTGTTAGCATCAACTCCTTAATAAGGCATTTGGGGGGCTGGAGCGATAGCACAGCGGGGAGGGCGTTTGCCTTGCACGCAGCCAACCCGGGTTCGATCCCCGGCATCCCATATGGTCCCCTGAGCACTTCCAGGAGTGATTCCTGAGTGCAGAGCCAGGAGTAACCCCTGAGCATTGCTGGGTGTGACCCAAAAAGCAAAAAATAAATAAATAAATAAGGCATTTGGAAGGTTTCCTTAAGCAGCCCAGCCCGGAGCTAGCGGATGGATGCATTCACTCTGGCCAAACCTCTTGGAATCACCTGCTTCTAGCATTTGTGTGAACAGGTTTTTTTGTTTATTTGTTTTTTCACCCTATGGCAACACTTGCTGAAACCTTCTTCCCCCCCTCGAATCAGTGTAGGTGATCTCTGCTTCCCTTTTGATCAACCCGGTCACTGGTGCAGAATCATCTCGGTGACAGAGCCTCTCTCTTCCTCTTGCCTCTGTTATGGATTGCTTCCTATAACGAGGGCACAGTGTCTGCACCTGTGTATAAGGACGCCTGGTGGGTTCTATCTGGCTTCACCCACCACTTCCCTGTAGGGCTCGAAGGGAAAAGGATCACGAGGGGTTTCTTCCCTGGATGTACCACTTTTTTTTTTCCTTTTTGGGTCACATTTGGCAATGCACAGGGGTTCCTCCTGGCTCATGCACTCAGGAATTCCTCCTGGCAGTGCTCAGGGGAGAGGGGGGGACCATATGGGATGCTGGGAATTGAACCCGGGTCGGCCGCGTGCAAGGCAAACACCCTACCCGCTGTGCTATCACTCCAGCCCCTAGATGCACCATATCTGATGTTAAAAACAAGCAAACACAATTGATAGTTGTGACACTCAGAAAATGGCCCAGGTACTGGGGAGAGCTTTATTTTGTGAGCTAGCATCTGTCTTTTTCCTTTTCTGAATTTGAAAGACTCTCCTCCACCCCTCCCCTCCACCCCCCCTCCTGTGACTTCCCTGAAGGATTTCAAAGTCCCTAACAAGTGAAGCGTGTATTTACCTTGATCTGCTTTCATTTACTTGTTCTGGGGTGATGGCCAAGAGGAGGATGTCAAAAATTTTTTGCCGCTGTAAAACTGGGAGTCTTCTGAATTTTGAAAAAAAAAATTCATTTTATGTTAAATTTCCCTCCGTGACAATATCCATCCTGTTCAAGACTGTCTGCTAAGCATCTGATGCACAATAGGAACTGAGTAAATATTTGTTAAGTGAATGCAAAAATGAATTAATAAAGTATATTCTTGAATCGAGGGGGGAAAATAGTACAGAAGACACTGGGAAAGATAGACGTAATTAAGTTAATTCTGTTTCTCATCGATGGGAAGAGACGTCTTCCTTCTCATTTTCTGCTTTAGGCTAGAATACACATGTTTCTTTGGTAATAAAGGGAAAAACACTTCAATAAAGCATAATTTTCAAATGCAGGCTAACAAGAACTGCATGCAAGCGCCGTGCCTGCTTTGACTGGATTTACCCAGATGGTCACCCCCATCCCTGAGCCCGGCTCAAGTTGGAAGGGAGAGCTGAGCACCCAGAGGAGAGACTCGGGTTAAGGACCAAGGTCACACTCAGACACTGACGCGCCTGGGCACGGCCTCCTGCTAGATGCCCAGCACCACATTACAAACACTCTCGTTTATGTCCCATCCGAGCGAAGCAAACACCTCGTAGGCTTCAGCCTACAGTTGGAGAAGGTAGTTGAGAAATCGCTGAGGAGAATGACCAGTTCCTTCATGGCTCTCTCTCTCTCTCTCTCTCTCTCTCTCTCTCTCTCTCTCTCTCTCTCCGAGGGATGATTGGTTGGCCTTAAAGCCTGTCGGTGAGGAATGGTGCTCACTTCAGCTCCCTGCACCCCCACCACCATGCTCCCAATGTGGCAGTTGGGGCTTCCCAGAGGGACCAAATCCTCTCTTCCTCCCCTCTCTAGTCACTCTGCACGGAAGCCTTCCCCAGCCATAGCACAGTGGTATCGCCTTGCATGTGACTGACCCGGTTTGATTCCTCCACCCCTCTCAGAGAGTCCAGCAGCTACTGAGAGTGTCTCGCTCACACGGCAGAGCCTGGCAAGCTATCCGTGGCGTATCCAATGCCAAACACAGTAACAACAAATCTCACGATGGAGACGATACTGGTGTCCGCTCAAACAAATGGGTCAGCAACGGGATGACAGTGACAGTGACCAGTGATCACCTGCCCCGCATACACTGCTTATGTTACTATTGTTCCTGCATCCTGCTCATGAAGGTCTCAGTGCTAATGGTGCCTCCCTGGAGAGTTGTTCTGTGGCCATCCGTAGTTGTGTTGTGCCGGAGTTTCGGATACCCAATTGTAGAGAGATCCAGTCCACATGTGATAGATTATGCAAAAGCAAAGGAAAAGTTTATTACTAACGCGAGCCATTGCTGGCTCGAGCTAGGGACCGAGTCTCATCCAACGCAGTGAAGTCTTGACAAGGACCCCGACTCCAAATCACAAGTGGCTTATGTATAGGGGCTCAGAGTTAAGAGCAGTTTACATACTGGTCTATTTTTAGCATAGGTCCTATTACAACGGTGGTCCGCAATTAGACAATGGTTAGTAACAGTGGTTTTTTTTTTTTTTCGGGGGGGCTGTGAAAATGCACAGGGGTTACTCCTGGCTCTGCAGTCAGGAATTACTCCTGGCAGTGCTTGGGCAACCATAAGGGATGCTGGGAATCGAACCCGGGTTGGTTGAGTGCAAGGCAAACGCCCTCCCCGCTGAGCTATGGCTCCAGCCCAGTAACAGTTTCTAAGGAGGGGACAGTGACCCCGTCATGACCGGCCAGACCCAACTGCCCAATTCCTTATCTTGGCGAATTACTCAACTGGGAGTTGACCAGAAACTTCAAGTTCTGGTTTTGTGAAACAGAGACTGAGGGCTTAGTCGAGACTTAACGTTAGCTGCAGCCTATCGTGGCATCAGTTGGGCCCTCACAGTTGTACATTGTGTGCGCCGTGCTTTTTTTTCACCTCCCCTTTCCTCAGAGGCTCTCCTGCATCCTAAACATACAGCTTACTGTCTTGGCCGCATGAGGAAAGTAGGTTTTCTGAGATCCTTCATTCCTGTCTCCTGTTTTCTCCCCAGCATATCTCGAGCTCCTTTTAATATCCCCAAACTCAGTGACTACCCATGAGTGGGAGAGGAGGAGGGAGGGGAGGGTAAGCAAAGGGGAGCTAGAGGGAGGGAGAAGGACAGAGACTCAACTTATTTCTTGGTTGAAAATCTCGATTCTGAAGTTGATCAAGTGACCCTGGAAAATAAAACCTCCCATACCCAAACATCTTCTCTTTACGAGACAGATGAAACTGCCGAATGGCTATTTATTTTTCTGATTCTATGTACAGAGTAAATCAACATAAATGCACACACAGTAAAGACTGTAGCACTGCACTCTGTCGTCCCATTGCTCATCGATTTGCTCGAGCGGGCACCAGTCACGTCTCCATTGTGAGACTTGTTACTGTTTTGAGCATATGGAATACCCCACGGGGAGCTTGCCAGGCTCTGCCATGCGGGCGGGATACTCTCGGTAGCTTGCCGGGCTCTCCGAGAGAGACAGAGGAATCGAACCCAGGTCGGCCGCGTGCAAGGCAAATGCCCTGCCCGCTGTGCTTTCGCTCCAGTCCACAGAAAAGACTAAAATGTGAATATCCGGAGCCATCCTTAGCTTTCCCCAGTTCACACAGCACAGGTGGTGCTCTCCACAGTGCTCAGAGCACATGTACAGAGATATCAAGACCCTGATCTTTTCCTGACTCCTGGTGTAAGAAAGTTACACAGGTTCAACACCCATGACTTGTTCTGAGCCTAAGACACATGAAACTCGGGTGCCCAAGAGAGCCCTGTCCGCCCCAGGGGATCCAGCCCTGGCAGCTGGAAACCTCCAGAACCCAACCGCCGCCATGCTCAGGGCCGCTGTCCACATGCTCGGGCTGAGTCACATGCACAAGTGAACGTGTTCTTGGACCGCGGCCAAATGACACGTCATAAGACACGCCCTGCTCATTCTCCGAGAGCACCACACCACATTTGGTGGGTTCAAAGAGTAGGCAACCAGAGGGGGAAATATATATATATATATATATATATATATATATACACACACACATTATATATACATATACATATATGTGCATATTTTCTGATATAAATACAAAAGCTCACATCACTCAACTTTTAACAACATGTTTGTGATATCCTAAAGAATGTCTTCAGGGCCCCTGCCAAAATAGAGCAGTCTTCACATTGTTTCCTCTATGGATACTTTTTTGTAGCATTTTCAGTGGTTTTCCATAACAGACAATACAAAATATATGATTTCGGTTGTGCTTTGGGACAGGGCTTGGGGCTTGGGATGGAAACATCCCAAATATGGTGGTGGGAAGGTGTCATGGGGGTGGGGTTGGTGTTTGAATGTTAACTTTAATCAAATACTGTGAACTACTTAGCTACTTTATATGTAAGATAGCTAAGTAGTTCACAATATATATATGCAGCCGCGTGACATTTAATAGCCTAGTTCTCCCTCTTGGAGAACCTGACAAGCTACCGAGAGTCTATCGCCCACTCGGGAGAGCCTGGCAAGCTCCCTCTGGCGTATTCATATCCCAAATACAGTAACAGATATATACACACCTCTCGTAGAGCCCGGAAAGTACCAAGAGTATCCCGCCTGCACAGCAGAGCCTGGCAAGCTACCCTTGGCATATTTGATATGCCAAAACCAGTAATGATAGGTCTCATTCTCCTGACCCTGAAAGAGCCTCCAATCGTTGGGAAAGATGAGTAAGGAGAAGCTGCTAAAATCTTAGGTCTGAGTGTAATAGAGACGTTACTGGTGCCCGCTTGAGTAAATTGGCGAACAATGGGATGACAGTGATACAGTGATATATATATACATATATACACACATATATATGTATATCGATACATGAGAAAGAAAAATTACTGCCAACATGTTTATATTTTAAGAGTCACACACAAGGGACCAGAGAAGCGAGGCAGCTGGTAAAGAAAGTTCTTAGCACGTGGCCAATTCCAATCCATCCCCCGGCACTGCATATACTCCCGGTAACCCCACCAGGATTGACCCCTGAGCACCGAGTCAGGAATAAGCCCTGGCTACAGCCAAGTGTGGTCCCCCAAAGCCACTCGCTCCCCCGCATACGTAAGAATCACTCGAACCTTCGCACAACCCGGTGGATCTACTGAACGCTCTTTCACAGAGGGGAACGCAGCCAGCGGGAGCCGGCGCCCCCACGCCCCTGCTCTGTGGCAGGAACCGCTGAAGCATTTGTTCGACCGAAACCTCCGTGCCCCTGTCTCCGAGCAGCCAGCGCGAGGGTAGGGCCCTCCCTGCCCTCGGACCCCCGGGCTCTGCAGCAGGAGCCAGAGGAAGACGGTGTTGGCTGCTTCTGCCTCAGAGCCCGGCCTCTCCGGGGCGTCCCCAACAGTCACCAGAGCGCGAGGCCGTCCAGAGGGAAGGAGCGAGAAAGTGGAACTGAGACTCGAGCAGGGCTGCCGGAGAGAGACCCGAAACACAAGAGAGAGAGAGAGAGAGAGAGCAGAAGGGAATGCCCTGCCACAGAGGCAGGGTGGGGTGTGGAGACGGGACTGCAGGGGAGGGACACTGGGTTTAGTGGTGGTGGAGAGTGGGCACTGGAGGAGGGGTGTGTTTGTGAACATTGTATGAGGGAAAAGCAAGTTCTAACATGTGTGAATCTGTATCTGTACCCTCACGGTGATTCACTAATTAAACAATAAAATAAAAAATTTTTAAAAAAAGAAAAATGACCCCAGAAAGAAAAAAAAAACGAGAGAGAAATGGTGGGGCAGAATGATACAAACCGATTGATTGATTGATTGATTGATTGATTTTTTTGTGGTTTTTTTTTTTTTTTGCTTTTTGGGTCACACCCAGCGATGCTCAGGGGTTACTCCTGGCTTTGCACTCAGGAATTACTCCTGGCGGTGCTTGGGGGACCATATGGGATGCCGGGGATCGAACCCGGGTCGGCCGCGTGCAAGGCAAACGCCCTACCCGCTGTGCTATCGCTCCGGCCCCTTGATTGATTTTTTTAATTGAATCACTGTGAGATACAGTCACAAGCTTTAATGTTTGAGTTTCAGTCATACAAGGATCAAACACTCATCCCCCCACTCATGCACATTTCCTACCACCAGTGTCCCCCGTATCCCCCCCTGCCCTCAATCCCCCGCCATCCCAACCCTCCCCCTGCCTCTATGGCAGACAATCTCCCCCCCCCCACCCTCTCTCTCCTCTGGGGCATTATGGTTGATGCGAACTGATTTAAAGAAGGACTTAGAGCATTTTGCTGGGGGCCCAGCCGCGTCCTCTAGAGACTGCCGTGAGGAACTGCTGTGCCCACCGCCAGTTTCCTGCACCAACAACATTCCCCCAAGATGCCGGGTGGAGCGTCCCAACTTGCCAGTGACCAGAGTCCAAGGATGTCCGAGCTGGCTAATGACCAGCGTCCATTCCAAAACAGCAGGTCCCCCAGCAAGGATGACTCAGGGGCTCGTTCTGTTATGCCTGCGTCCCTCCTCGCTGAGGGAGATGCCGAGGAGGCAAGAAGGGTAGGACAGTTCATCTCCCCGCATGGCACGCAGGGCGCGCAGTGGACCGTGGGACGCTAACCCCTTCCACCAGTGCCTGAAACACGGAGGTTGCGTTTATACTCCCAAAGCCCCTTCCAGAGTGTCAGCTAAAACCTTGCAAGATTAATAATAGTTCCATCCACACATCAGGAGGGAGAGCGAGACACAGCTCACACGGGAACAAACGCTCCTTGACCCGCTCAGGGCCAGAGCAAACCCCCTCCCAGCCTTGACCAGCTCTCGTGTTTGCTGTAAATCCCACGGCTGGCAGAGGGCCGCTCGGGGTGAAGGAACTCCACCCCCCACCCCTACCCTTCCCAGCACAGCTGTGGCTCCCAATGACTCGGGACCCAGCCGCGGACCGACGATGTCTTCCGAAACCTTGGACCACGAGGATGCTGCTGTCTTTGATGACGTCTTAAGGATGACAACAGTGACTCTGACATAACCGTTCAAGTCATTTTGGAACATGACAATTCAAGACCCAGCATGGCGTCATCTGAGGCGGCTGCCCACAAATTTACCCACATGGGATCTATCCCTCAGCTGCAGGTGACATTCCCCGGCCCCCAGATCTTGCCTTCTTGTCACCGGCCCTGCAGTGTTAAGAGGGAGCAGCTGTAGGGTCTGGACACGGGGGGGGGGGCTGGGGGACAGCGCTTTTGTGCACATGTCACACCTCCACTCACCAGGACCTGCGACTCTGCAGGGAGGACCTTGGTTGCCCTGTCTGTACAATGGGGATAATCCCAGACTCTGGCCCTACCGGGGGGGGGGGTGAGTGCTCAGCTGGATGCTCTGTGCAATGGGCCCAAGAGTGAGCCCGCTACCTTTTGTGTGGTAATCCCGGTGGCAAGGGAGGATGGATGGATGGGGGAACAAATGGGCGTGAAACACAGGCAGGACTGAGGGCAGGAAACGGTTTGCCCAGCCGCCAGGCCGGTGTGGCTAGACTGAAAAAAAAAAAAAAGAAGAAGAATCTGGAAAAAGGGATTGCTTAAGTCACCATGGGGCTGATGCTAGTTGCATTTGAACGAAGGAGAAGGTCTTGTAACTGCGAGGAAGGCGCAGAGAGGGGGAAAGGCAGGGACTCGGAAGAGTCGGGAGGCAGGACTAGAAGAAAGAAAATCTTGGGGAAAGCAAGCTTTATTGACTAGTTGACAAAACAGACTTAAAAATCAATAATGTTTTCTCCGACACCTTAGATAACTTCCCGACCACACCGGGCAGCTCTGTGAAGGAACGGGAGGCCGGGCCAAGGGCTCTCTGCACGTCAGCCGGGCTGGATTTTTCCCCTCCCCGGGGAGGGGGGGGGGCGGGGGACCGGTTCTCCAGAGCCGGAGGGAAAAGGCCTGCCCCGTCCTGAGCTGGGGGGGGCAGGTGCTTTACAGGCCTTGGGGCTCTGCCGGTGACTCTTTCTAGATCCCTGGCAGCTGCGGCCTGGCTACACACCCCACTTTGGGAGCTCGCTGTTGAAACGTGCCCCAAAGAGAGAGAATAACTCAGCAGCTGTCTCTCAAACGACAGAGAGTTCCAGATACTCGCAAGCAGAGAGCAATGGAAATCAAGAGTAGGTCCCTGTCCTACACACACACACACTCACACACACACTCATACACTCACACACACACACACTCACACTCACACACACACTCACACACACTCACACTCACACACACACTCACACACACTCACGCACACATTCACACACTCACACACACAATGACACACACACTCACACTCACACACACTCACACACACACTCACACACACTCACACACACACTCACACACACTCACACACACATTCACACACTCACACACACACTGACACACACACTCACACACACTCACACTCACACACACACTCACGCACACACTGACATACACACTCACACTCACACACACACTCACACTCACACACACACACTCACGCACACATTCACACACACACTCACACACACACTCAAACACACGTCACACCTCCACCCCATAGAAACACAGGCAGGGCTGAGAACAGGAAACAGCTCTCCCAGCCTCCAAGCCTGTGCGGTTAAACTTAAAAAAATAATAATCTGGAAAAAAGAATCACTTGGCTAAATGGCCTCTTCAGTGGGAGAGAGGTGCCAACTCACCTGCTGGGAAGTCTTGTTTCTTGAAAGGGAAACCAAGTTTATTTGGAAACACAGAGAGGATTGATTGAGAGTTTTTACTTTTCATTTTAAAATTATATTAGAAAAAAACAAATTTTATCTCAGAAAAAAAAACCCATCGTGGTAAAAATATTACATGGTGACATTGATCTGCTTAGATTCACAGTATCGGGAAGAAGATTGAATAAATGCAGGGCTTGTAGAAAAATATGTGAGGCTGAAGAAAATGAGAAGAATAAGTATTCCTTTAAAAAGCACAAGGGACGGTTCAGGGGTATAACTCTGCAGTGAAGCACGTTCCTTTCACGGGTGAGGCCCTGAGTTTGATCCCTGGCATCACTCACACACATACACACACCACACACACACACACGTACACACGTACACACACCACACACACACACACACACACACACGGCTGGGAGCTCTTACACAATGCCACACGTCAGAACGATTTCACACATTCAGTGGACTCCAGCTCTGACAGCTACAAAGCCCGAAGAGGCCCCGTTCACGCAAAGCGTTTAGGGAAAGATGTGCAAAGGGCTTGAGCATCGGGGCGCAGCGCCTCAGGCAGGGCGTCATTGCTACTTTCTTTCCACCGAGGGATGCGAATCCTTCCTCCCCGCAGATGCATCCGGAGGCTGCAGTTGCTACCTCTTCTCCTGCCAGGTCCGTGTTGGCCCGAGGTCTTTGCACTCACATTCTCCAGTGAGTGGAGACCAACTCGTGAGGGATTACCTGATTTTACGGAAAACGGACTCACCCCCTGGGGATTGAGGTGGGCAGCGTGGCGTTCAGAGGTCAGCACCGAAGGGGCACCCGGGAAGCGGAAACCTAGAAAGGGAACTTCTCAATGGACACTCCCTGCAAACCGTTGCCCGGTGAGGGCCCCGGGGGCAGCCCTGGGGTGTGCCCCTAGCGTGAGGCTGGTGGCTGGGGATTCTTGCACAAGGCAAGGTGGGAGACCCCCTGGACTGTTCACTGGGGGGCACTCAGCCCCCTCCGTGCACCGCAAAGCCTTTGGGAATGTCACTGGGGTTGTGCAGAGGGGGGCTGGATTCACTGGGAAACACACAGGCAAGGTGTGGCTTTGCATGGGAGGATCTAGTGGCAACAGGAATCTGATTGTGTTTTCCGGTGGTTGGAGGAACCTGATTGTGCTTTTCGGTGGTTGGAGGAATCTGTTGTGTTTTCCGGTGGATGGAGGAATCTGATTGTGTTTTCCGGTGGTTGGAGGAATCTGATTGTGTTTCCTGGTGGTTGGAGGAATCTGATTGTGTTTCCTGGTGGTTGGAGGTATCTGATTGTGTTTTCTGGTGGTTGGAGGAATCTGATTGTGTTTTCTGGTGGTTGGAGGTATCTGATTGTGTTTTCCCGTGGATGGAGGAATCTGATTGTGTTTTCCGGTGGTTGGAGGTATCTGATTGTGTTTTCCGTGGATGGAGGAATCTGATTGTGTTTTCCCGTGGTTGGAGGAATCTGATTGTGTTTTCCCATTGTTGGAGCGATCTGATTGTGTTTTCTTTGGAGGGGGGTGGGTACATGGCTTGCATGGTGAGGACTGGGGCCCTATTCTCAACACCCCCAAATGAGAGAACAAAAGGACAAGAGCCAAACAAGACCGCAGAGAGCTCCATGAAGAACTCAGCATGTAGAAAATGGTTTTTGTTTCATTTCTGCTCGCTGAGAGAAGTCGAATTCTTCTCGAAGAATCCCTGGGCCTCAAAGCCACCTGAGCATGTCAGCATCCTGGGTTAGGGCAAGAAAATAGCGTCTGCGAGGGAAGCAAAGGGCGCGAAGGATCCCCAGGGCTCAGCAGTGCGTCTCTCTGGCCTGGGTCAGGCGGGGGACCAAGCACGTACTCCAAGATGCATGTAAGGCGGCCGGCACACCTCATCCTGGGGCCCGGGGTGGCAGGGTTGAAGCTGGTCCAACGTGCATGGAAGCATCCACGCTTTGCAGGCCTTCTTGCCGGCTGGCCAGGAGAGCCCCAGCTGTGGGCCATGAAGGTCCTGCTGTTCTAGAAGGAGCCAGACCGTGTGGCTCGTGCCCCGAGAACTGAAGGCGCTCGAGAGAAGAGGCCAGAAGGAATATCTCCTGAGCACGAGCTGGCCTGACCGGACCCTTCTCAAACAGCAGGGAGGGAGAAAAGAGAGAGAGAGAGAGAGAGAGAGAGAGAGAGAGAGAGAGAGAGAGAGAGAGAGAGAGAGAGAGAGAGAGGAGAGAGAGAGAGAGAGAGAAAGAGAGAAAGAGAGAGAGAAAGAGAGAAAGAAAGAAAGAGAGAAAGAGAGAAAGAAAGAAAGAAAGAAAGAAAGAAAGAAAGAAAGAAAGAAAGAAAGAAAGAAAGAGAAAGAAAGAAAGAAAGAAAGAAAGAAAGAAAGAAAGAAAGAAAGAAAGAAAGAAAGAAAGAAAGAAAGAAAGAAAGAAAGAAAGAAAGAAAGAAAGAAAGAAAGAAAGAAAGAAAGAAAAAGAAGCCCTGAGCACTGCCAGGTGTGGCCCGAGTCCATCCATAGAAAAGTCATAAAATACAAAGCTCCATGAGATGCCTCCTACCTACACCGGCAGAAAATCTGAGTCTTGGGATCCTACCAGACTGGACGCATGTGTTCAGGGTCAGTGGGACGTCTGTGCCAATGGTCACTCAACGTCCCACACTGCCACGTGAACCTGTGGGGATGGATCAAGGTCTCCGCTGACTGATGGGCCCTGTTCCAGCCCCCACAGCAGTTGGAGGTGATGGCAGAGTCCAGAGCCCAAACAATTCCTGGCCTGGCTCTTTCCTTCCAGAACCTTCTGCTGGCCGTTGGCCACTGTTCCAAGGGACGCCTCTTGAGGGTTCTCAAGAGCGTCATTTGTGTGGCAGCCGTTCCTCTCTGCCACGGGCACCAGAAACCCAAGCGTGCATCTGGCCCCGTTCCTTTCAAAGCTCAACAATATGTTGCTTCCCGGCGAACTTAGGATTTTAATTCATTTTCCCTCATTGCTGCTGAGGAAGCAGTCACATTTTTAAATGTGTGATGACATAAGGCTGTTCATTATTTATACATTCTGTAGCAGACTATAAATTTTACTTTGGACATATATCGAGACTCTGAAGGCATTGTGGTGGCAAACACATAAATCATGGTTACAGTTATTAGTCTAAATGTAACCCCACGCAGGTTCTAGATCCAAACCTTTAAAATCCATTGTAAGCGAGGCCCTGCTGCATAGCTTATGTCTGATTTTATTACAGGTTCTCATTATTATTTATATGTTCGGAGCATGATGCTTCTAGCCCTGCGACTCCATCCTGGGTTCATTATTTTGAGATGTAGGTAGAGACACCTATGGGAGAAGTCGGGGGTGGGGTGGGGGAGGTCTTGGTAAAATATTACCAAAAAATTAAAAAAATAAAAAGGCAAAACGAGTGGGTGTTGTATTTCTTTGTGCTCTGACTAATTCATGCGATGATTTAGTTAATTTAGTTCCCAAAGGCCTTGTCCTCAGCACCAATTGACATTCATTTGAAACAAATAAAACTGCAGCAAGAGTTGTGTCAGCTGAATTATAAATTAGCCAAAGGGTAACTGAATCAGGCGGGTTCCCAGGGCTGCCACAGACCAGGAACACTAGACTGAACCGGGCGGCTCAGCACTGAGCGACCCCAGCGGAAACGGGATTGAGGGTTGCTCACGCCGCCAGACTCATTCAGGACCCACAGGCTGATGAGCTGAGTGGGCACCTGGGAAGGCTGATGGCAGAGGAAGGTTGGTGGGGGACCCAGGGGCCGGGCACAGGCCACATGGTAGAGGGGGTGAAGCACTCAGGGTCCCTCCCTGCCGCCCCAGGAAAGACTCCTGAGCAGGAGACAGAGAGAAGAAAGTGATGTGTGAGGAGAGAGAATCGTCTAGCGGGATCCCTGTACCTGCCTAGGCTGAAATGAGAGGGAGAGAGAGAGAGAGAGAGAGAGAGAGAGAGAGAGAGAGAGAGAGAGAGACAGGGAGACAGAGAGAGACAGAGAGAGACAGAGACAGAGACAAAGAGACAGAGACAGAGACAGAGAGAGACAGAGAAGCTCCATTCTCCAAGGTGAGGTCCTTGACCTTGGTAAAAACGCAGTGTCTTGTTTCATTGGGAGCGCCTGTGATCACTTCTGTGTCTCTGCAGAAGTGATCATCCTATATCATCCCGGGAAGAGTGAGTATTTTTAGTTTGGGGGCCACACCTAGCAATGCTCAGGGGTTATTCCTGGCTCTGAACTCAGGAATCACTCCTGGCAGACTTGGGGACCAGATGGGATGCCAGGAATCGAACCAGGTCTTCCGCATGGAAGGCAAGCACGCTACCCCAAGTACCATCTCTCCGGCCCCTGGAGGTGGGACTTGGAGGAGGTGATTTAGTATGGCTGAGACCAGGAGAGTAAACATACCCCCATAACCATGCCACCAGACTCCGTGCCAGGCTTTTTTCACTCAGGGCGCCCCAGAGGGGGGCGGGTGAGAGCCCTCCCCACCCCAAGGGACTGAGCCCCAGCAGCCGACCTCCACCACCCAACCGCTGCCATGCTCCAGGCCACTTTCCACACGCTCGGGCCGAGCCTCACACACGAGTGAACATATTCCTGGACATCATCATAAAGGGAAATAAATATACATGCCTCTCGGAGAGCCCGGCAAGCTACCGAGAGTATCCCGCCCGCATGGCAGAGCCTGGCAAGCTCCCCGTGGCGTATTCAATGTGCCAAAAACAGTAACAATAACAGGTCTCATTCCCCTGACCCTGAAAGAAGCCTCCAATCATTGGGAAAGACGAGTAAGGAGAGGCTGCTAAAGTCTCAGGGTTGGGACCAATGGAGACGTTACTGGCACCCACTCGAGTAAATGGGTGAACAATGGGATGACAGTGATACAGTGAGATCAGGAGAATAGAATTTCCGTGATGGGTTCAGTGACTTCACACAAAAGACGAAGAGGTTGGGCGGGGGGCGGGGGGAGTCAGGGAGATAGTACAGCAGGCGGGGCACTTGCCTCACACACATTAGACCAGGTTTGATCTCCAGCACCCTAGATTGCCCCTGAGCTGGGGCGGGAGTGGTCCCCGGGTGCAGGGCCAGGAGTAAGCCCTGAGCACTGCCAGGTGTGGTCAGAGAAACGGGGGCTGGGGATGAGACGCTTGTGTCATCCCGAGCCCTGAGCCCAGCTCAAGTCAGAAGGAAGCAGAGAAACTGTAGCTGTAATCCGGTCCCGCAGCCCCAGGCACGAGTCGGGCTGGAAAACTCCTTCCTTCTCTGCCCCCCAGTCATGCTTGTTTTCCTTTGAAGAATAATTAAGATTTAATGGCATATTTTCACAGTTTTTTGTCTGCCTGCTTTCTGGCTGCCTACTGTGCCGAATGCGTGCGTTTGATCCCGGTCATTACAAGAACTGTACAGTAATTGCCTATCTGGTGGCTGGCTAATGGGGGTCCCCAGGGAGCAGAGGCTGCTCGTCTGAAGTTCCTCTTGTTTACTGTTGGGCCTCTGGTTTAATCTGTAGCATCAGAGGATCCTGCACAATTACGGGAGCTCTGGGCTCCTCTCCTTGGGAGGCAGACCCCAGGGAAGTGCGTTTCGGTTCCTTTTCTTTCCCTGGGGCTTGGTTGGTTTCATCTTTGCTTACCAAAAAAAGAGGCCCCCTGGGTGGAGCCTGAAATGACTTTGTATCAAGGAGCTGGGGACCAGGAAACAGCGGATCTCAGCTCTGACCAATCGGCTGCGGCTTGGAGATCAGCAGAGCAGATGGGATAGCTCGGCTGTTTCTTTGCATCCCTCTCTCTCTCTCTCTCTCTCTCTCTCTCTCTCTCCCTCCCTCCCTTCCTCTCCCTCTATCTCTCTCTCTCTCCCCGTCTCTCTCTCCCTCTCTGTCTCTCTCTCTCTCTCTCTTTCATTGAATCACAGTTGCAAAGCTTTCATGTTTGAGTTTCAGTCATACACTAATGGAACACCCATCCCTTCACCAGTGCACATTCCCCACCACCAATGTCCCCAGTATCCCCCCGCCCCGCCCCATCCCAACCCTCCCCCTGCCTCCATGGCAGACAATTTCAATTCCCCATACTCTCTCTCTACCTTTGGGACTTTATGGTTTGCCATATAGATACTGAGAGGCCATCACGTTTGGTCCTTTATCTGCTTTCAGCACACATCTCCCATTCCGATTGATCCCTCCAACCATTGCTGACTTAGTGATCCCTTCTCTATCCCAGCTGCCTTCTCCCCCAGCTCATGAGGCAGGCTTCCAAATATGGAGCAATCTTCCTGGCCCTTGTCTCCACTGTCCTTGGGTGTCAGTCTCATATTACGTTATTTTATATTCCACATGTATTTATATCATATTTATATGAGTGCGGTCATCCTATGTCTGTCTCTCTTCCTGACTCATTTCACTTAGCGTGATACTCTACATGACCATCCACTTGTAAGCAAACTTCATGACTTCATTTTTCCTAACAGCTGCATAGTATTCCATTGTGTAGATGGACCAAAGTTTCCTTAACCAGTCGTCTGTTCTCGACATCCCTTATCTCTTAACGGATCATATCTGCTTCAGAAGCATCTTAGACTCTACACGCATGGACGCGGTGTCAGCCCCCTTCCCCCCACCATCCCCTTGTCCCCTCGTGATAGAGCACAGACGTGTTCACTCCAGTCTCACAGGAGCCTCACAGCAGCTAAAGTGATCTCTGCATGCCTGGACCCTAGCTGAGCACGCTTCCCAGCCTCTGGGAGAGAGAGGGGTCAGATGCGTTTGCAGAAGCAGGAGAAAGTTCCCTGGGGGGGAACACTAACATTGTCAGCTTAGCTACAAAATTACAAAAAAAAAAATCCCCAAACTCAGCCCTAGGTCCCAGAGTTCTAATCCCTTCTCTTCCCAGCGCTTCTTTCCGGAAAACTTGGGATTGGAGAATGTTTGTGAAATAGGAGTTTGCAGAGTACAAGGCATGGGGAACCGATCCCCGATTTCCGGGGGTGGCGGGTGGCGGGGGTGGCGGGGGTGGGGGAGGGACGGGAACAGCACAGGCAGATGTGACAGGCAGTTCAGAAGGACGGCTTTGAGATCTCTCTGGCTGGAACGGTTGAGAGCAATTTCAGCAGGGTTGAGGGTAGAGCGTTAACAATGGAGTTTTCCAGAAAGGATTCAAGCATAGCTAATCAGAGCCCTGCCCGGGACGAATGTCTGAGCATTGAATGTGAGGGTCTCACCTGGCTTACCAGGGTCGAGTCAGAGACATCATCGAAGATTAAGAGAGAAAAAGAAACATATTGGTCCATGAGACTCCTAGGTCCAGAGAGGTAAGACCATAATTTCTCTATTCCAAAGTTAAAGAGCTTAGGAAAAAGAACTCTGATGTTATGATTTCTGAAGCGATCGAGACAGAATTACCCGTGGCCAGAACAGGCCTCCCCCAGCCCACCGGAGACGTGTTATCTATTTGAGCAACATCGAGTTGGAAAATTTTGCACCAACCAATACATTTTAAGTTCAACCGAAAAAAAAAAAAGTCATGATTTCAACAATCCTCTGGTCTCATCAATAGTAAGAAGTTTCTTTCCCGGCGAGACTCAACTTTCAGCCTGAGTTTGTATAATCTTCACAATAATGCCACCAGACATACCTAGTCTTGTTATTATTTTTCTTTTTCAAGGAGAGAGAGAGAGAGAAAGCAGAAATGAAATTGACAGCTTGTGTCAGCGGTGGGCCTGACTTTCCAATGGCGGTTGTGGGTCCCCGAGCACTCCAAGATAATGAGACATACCCCATGATAACATAATTTCATGGTTTCGGTGGCGCATAATTAAGTACCCGTGTCGGAGGTTCAGGATGCGCCTCTCACTTGCGGGGCCCCAGGTAACTCCTGTGAAATACCAAGCTCCGTGCAGCTTTGAATTGCACGAATCCCCCCCATCATCTTTTCAGGTGGGTGGGGATGTCAGTTGCCGGCTCTCAGACAGGGCAGAAAATTCACCCGTTAAATAGTTTTGCCCGAGGTCACATCGCTGATAAGTGACAGTCTCTGCCAGGGCCGGCTCACCGGCCAGCGCCAGGCCCTCCGGGGCGGGTGTCTGTCCTTAGGTGAACTCATTTGAAATTCTCGGGCGACTTCTGCCCCGCTATTCATCCTCCACCCCCAAAGAACCGGGAGCCCCGAGTCCAATTTAGAAACCCTTATTAGTCTAATAAGACTTCAGTTCCATCAGCCTAATTGGCAGGGCCCTTCTCTTGCCTCCAGTCTAACGGCTCCATCCCGGGTTCCTCATTACGGCCCCGGGAAGGGGGCAGATGTGGAGAGAGAGGCGGCGAGGTCGGGGCTGGCCTCCCGACGTCTGTCCTCAGAGGCCAGCAGCGGCCGAGGGGGGGGGACAGCGGCCCTGGGGATGGGGCGGGGGAGGCTGCTGGGGGGCCCAGCCTTGTCCTTCCCGCCTGGCAGAGCAGCTGCCACATGGCGCGGTTGGATGAAAGACGATTAAAGCACACCCACCCCCAGGGGACCTCGGCGCTCGGTGGCCCGCAGGGACGTCACTCTTCACTGTAGGAGCGTGAGATGCAGCTTCCCCCTAGAACAAGGACCCCAAACTCTGTGCACATCTGGCCACGTGTTTTTGCACATTGAATCTGGCCTCTCTTTCTTTTTTCCCTCCATCCCTCCCTCCTTCTCTCTCCCTCCCTCCCTCCCTACTTTCTCCTTCCTTCCTTCCTTCCTTCCTTCCTTCCTTCCTTCCTTCCTTCCTTCCTTCCTTCCTTCCTTCCTTCCCTCCTTCCTTCCCTCCTCCCTTCCCACCTCCCTTCCCTCCTCCCTTCATCCCTCCCTCCCTTTCTCCCTTCCTTCCTTCCTTCCTTCCTTCCTTCCTTCCTTCCTTCCTTCCTTCCTTCCTTCCTTCCTTCTTTCCTTCCTTCCTCCTTTCTTCCTTTCTCTTTCTTTCTTTCTTTCTTTCTTTCTTTCTTTCTTTCTTTCTTTCTTTCTTTCTTTCTTTCTTTCTCTCTTTCTTTCTTTTCTTTCTTTCTTTTTCTAGTTCCTTTCTCTTTCTTTTCTTTCCTCTCTCTTCCCTTTTCTATTTCTTTCTTTTATCTCTTCTCACTATTTTTTATTTTCTTTTTTATATTTCTTTATTTTCTCTTTTTCTTTTTATCTATTTTTTCTTCTTTCTTTTTCTCTCAATTTCTTTTCTCTCTTTCTTCCTTTCTTTCCTTTTCTATTTCTTTCTTTTATCATTCTTTCTTTTTCTTTTCTCATTATTTCTCTTTCTCTCTTTATTTTTTTTCTTTCCTTCTTTCTTCCATATCCGGTAATGTCAGGGGTTACTCCTGGCTCTGCATGCAGGAATTACTCCTGGAAGTGCTCAGGAGATCATATGGGATGCCGGGCATAGAATCTGGGTCGGCTACAGGCAAATCAAGTGCCCTCACCACTATTGCTCCAACTCCAACCCCTTTTCTTTATTGGTTTTGGGGCCACACTCAGTGATGCTTGGGGGTCACTCCTGGTGGGCCTCAGAGGACCAACTGTGGTGCCAGGGATCAAACCCGGGTTGGCTGTGTGTGAAGCCCTACCGGCTGCCCACTGTCCTATCACTTGGGCCCAAATTCTGACTTTTTTTTTGTCTAGAAAGTATTATAGATACATTCCTTTTTGCCTTCAGAGCAAATGTCAAGTTTCCAGTGATCTCCTTAGACCCAATTTCTAGAAGTTACTGTGATAACCCCCTGGTGCATACATTTTAAATAAAGAATAACTATCTCGGGAAGGCACAGGGCTAAGAAAACTATTTGTTGGATTTGAGGTTTTAAAAGGTCTGTTTTCAGCCTGGTTATGTAAAAATGGCAGGTGTCACCTGCATCTTGGCAGCTGCCGCAGAATTTTGTGAGTAGAAGGAGACAGGATTAGCTCCGTCCTCAAAAGCCTCGAGAGGAATCCCTAATCCTGCTCCTGAGCCCTAGAGTTTTGCCCTCCTGAGCTTTCCTGTGATGTGACAAAGGCTCTCGAGCAGAGGGGGCGCCCACTTGCAGATACGGCGCACCGTCCTGTTTAGTGATTGCCGCCGCCAATTTAATCAGTATATTTATTACCTCCCACGATGACCTGGCTTTTGTGTATGAAAACACGTAAAATCTGCTCTCTGAAAGTTATGCATGCTGCAAAGTCTGGACACTCATTGCTAAAGGGTCTATCATGCCCCCCTTCCGTCTCCTCAACACCCCTATTTCCATGATCTCTCAGACACGTGGACAGAGTTCGGTTAGTTTTGCTCCGTTTACTTATGACTAGTACCCGTGGCCGCCAAGGCACGTATTCTAACAACATTCTAAGCATACTGCTCCCGGCTGGATTAAATAGGCTTGCTCATGAGAAATGCTTCCAATTCTCTCTCTTTCTCTCTTTCTCTCTCTGTCTCTCTCTCTCACACACACACACACACGCACACTCTCTCTCATGCTCCATGTTTTTTTCTCTAAAAATAATTTTAAAATATAGATTGCGATTGGGCTGGGGCGATAGCACAGCGGTAGGGCGTTCGCCTTTCACGCGGCCGACCCATGTTCGATTCCTCAGGCCCTCTCGGAGAGCCCAGCAAGCTACCGAGAGTATCTCGCCTGCACAGCAGAGCCTGACAAGCTCCCTGTGGCATATTGGATATGCCAAAAAACAGCAACAACAAGTCTCACAATGAGAGACGTTACTGGTGCCCGCTGGAACAAATCGATGAGCAATGGGATGACAGTGACAGATTGAGATTCTATGGTTTATAATACTGTTAATAATGGTTTCTCATGCGCGTAATTCCAACACTGCCCCCATCACTTCTGTACCCTCCTTCCTCATCTGAGGACCCCAATGCCCTCCCTTTGGTACCCCCACCAACTCCGTTGTGTATGGATCAGTCCTTGGGTTGTGTTGCCTTGGGCCCTGGATTGCTACCCTGCTGCGCATCTTTATGACCCACAAATGAGACATCATCTGATCCTTTCTTTCAGATGGACTTTGCTCGGCATGAAGTCCTCTTGGTCACACTCCGTGGTGTGTGGGGCATGAGGGACCCCAGTGCCAGCTCTCCTACTCTCCTCTAAGTCAGCCAAGTTTGACCTGTTTTCTCACGGGGACAATTCAAAGAGCCCCCTCCAGTCGCTCTGCCCGTGACCAACCATCGGGAGAGAATTCGTCTCTAGACGTCACATGAAGCCCCTCTTCCCCAAGTCCAATATTTTTATTATTGATCCTTTCCACCCCACATGGCCCTGGTTGACCAGGAATTAAAAAAGAAATAACATCTACATATAAAAAGGAACCATTTCCCCCACCACCCAGCAGGGAAGGGCACCTCATTGTGAGGAGGGCCCCGAGCTGGAGCTGGCTGTTCAGCTGCCGCCTCCCCCGGTCCCCGTTTCCGAATCAGAGGCTTTGTTCAGAAAGCATCATTAGGAGCCCAGCTCAGCTTCCCCAAAGCGCGCACCTTGGGGACTCTCCCCAAACCAAATTATTCCACTTCGTTCCGACTCACAAGTCATCCCATCAGCCGGTCCGTGGGTGGAACAGTGGGAAGCCAGCCACTGTGGCCAGGGCAACGTGGCACCATTTGGCTTCCGGGAGGGGCCGTACAGCGCTGGCGCGGCAGGTGCACATCCCGGATATGCTGGTGAAACCCCCTTGTCTCAACCCTTCTGTCTTCACCCTTTCCCACTTGGTTCCTGACCCCCGAGTGTCCTAGAGGCAGCCCAGGACTTGTGCAAGAGACCTGGAGAGTCGCTCCCCAGCCCCGAAATGAGGACCTTTGGCAAATCACACTGTTTCCTCTAGTTTCAATTAAGGATGCAAATGGAGAGATTCGGAGCCTGAGCAAAACATTGAAAAGAAGGAAGAAAGGAAATCAGCTCATTCTCATCCACAGGAATGCGGCTCAGAGGTCCAAGAGTTCAGCCTCATAGAGCAGCTCTATGGCTTCAGTGGGTTTTTCTAACATTCTCCTTCCACCACCCTCGGCAAATAGACCTCCTGGTGACAAAGAAGCTTCCTCCGCTCCTGCCATCAAAATGGGGCTCCAAAGCCACAGGAAGAAGGAAAGGCAGAAATAGGATATGCCTCTTTCTCCTAAGGGAGCTTCCGCACAAAGCCCTACATGTCTGCTTTTGACTGAATTTATCCACACCTACATTCCAGGAACACTGGAAAAGAGAAATATCTGGAGCCTGGAGGCTGATGTGACTTTGGGTCGTGAGTCTTGTGGAAGGGCTGGAAGATGGATGGGCATGTGAGCTGTCAAATCTGTTCCAAGTCCATAGACATGAAGAAGGTTGCTCTGATTCCCAGGAATGCTTCCCCCGCCCCCATCAGAACATTCAACCCTCCCTTCTGCTCTATCTATCCTCCCCTCCATGAACATCCCACCCATAAGAGAGCGGGGTTGCAGACCCCTCAAGCAAGGGATAACCTGGCTCGTCTCAGATGTCTTCCCTCTCACTTCTTTCTAGAAAATTTCTAGCATCATTTGTTCAACTCTCTTGGTGCAAAGCAGAAACACCCTGGGGATGTCCCAGCCGCCCTGGGGCTCAGATCACCCAGGTCCTGGTGACGTCACAGGGACCCCATGGGCAGAGGAAGAAGGAAGAGCACCCAAGGCAAAGCACTCAAGTCCCACTAGGGGAAGATAGAGGAAAAGAGAAGGCAGCGACCGTCCCTGGGTTTCCGACGGATTCTCCCAGGCCTTCAATTCGGCAGGAGCTCGAGCTAACGGGCTCCCGGGAGCTGTGTGGATCAGCACCCAGCTGATCCTCCTCCTCGGCAAATAGACCTCCTGGTGACAGAGAAGCTGCCTCAGCCCCTGCCATCAACACAGGATTCCAAAGCCGCAGGAAGAAGGAGAGGCAGAAACAGGATGTGCCTCTTTCTCCTAAGGGGCTTAAGCAGCCTTATCGGAACCCAAACTCGTTTTGAAGGAGCCACAACAGAGTTTTCCGATCCCTGGAATCAGCCCCCGGCGGTGTCTCCTGGAGCTGAACCCGGTCCCTGAGCTGAGCCCCAGCCTCCGGGAGAAAGACACGGTTGATGGGATGAATGAAGAGCGGGTCCCTCTGGGTCGCTGGTTCCCTCCTGCCCAGGGGCCCCTCCCAGGCCCGGGGCACTGCTCTGGCGCCTCAGTGCACACACAAAGGCAAGGGGGGAAACCGCCAGTGTGGCCCCGCTGGGCCGGAAGCTGATCCCGAGGAAGGGCCTGTTTGTGCCCCACTTCCCAGCAAGGGCGGCCCTGCGAGATTGAGTTATCCCACACAAAGGCCTCGCGGGAGGAGGGGGGGAAAGAATGTTGTTTGGATTCCAGGCTTCCCCTCGCCCTACCCCCCACCCCTTGTCCTGTCGTTTCAAACACAATAATACACATTTTCATCAGGAGCTAAATGATAGTGCTTACAGTACTTAATATCTGAATTCAATTATGTTTTTGAAGGCTTATTACCATAGTAAAAGGCAAAAGACTCGCAGAGACTTTCCAAAGGCATCAGGGTACAATTGGAGGGGGAAGGGCCACATTGTGAAGGAAACTATACACCAGATAAAGGAAAGAGACGGGAGAGTGGAGGAAAAGAGAAGATAAAAGAGAGAGGGAGGTGTGTGTGTGTGGGGGGGAGAGACAGCTGGAATTGCCTGGTGGGTGCGAGCTTGCACGCCTGAGGCCCGTGTTCATTCCCTGAGCATCACAGGGAATCTCCCACCCCCAAGTCCCCCATAACAATAAGGCAGGGACCTCCCCCAGTGCCACCAGGTGTGGCCCCCAAAGAGAAAAAGATGGCGAAGGAAGGGAGAGAGATGCAAAGCAGGGATCCATGTTTTCATGAACTTGCAGGAGGATGAAGAGCTGGAGACGTCGGACGTCCTCTAGTGTGACCCCCCCGCCCCCCACCTCTAGCTTTCGCTCCATCTCACCATAAAGCTAACGCCCTCCAGTCCACCCTTGTGCTCTGTTGGCGCCATCTGCCAAAAGCCCTATCTGACTATCGCATCCTTCTGTTCACATCCCTGCGACGGATTCCCACTGTCTGGGGGGTAAGGGCCAGGGCCCTTTCGATGGACCCCCGCCGCCCAAAGATGCTACATTCTTATCTTTGGAATAAGTCGAGGCGGAGATAGATTGTATCACAGTGAATAATCCATACCGGCTGGAGTGATAGCACAGCAGGTAGGGCATTTGCCTTGCATGCGGCCGACCCGGGTTCAATTCCTTTGTTCCCTCTTGGAGAGCCCGGCAAGCTACCGAGAGTATCTCGCCCACACGGCAGAGCCTGGCAAGCTACCCATGGCATATTCGATATGCCAAAACCAGTAACAACAAGTCTCACAATGGAGATGTTATTGGTGCCCACTCGAGCAAATCAATAAACAACGGGATGACAGTGACAGTGACAGTGAAATAATCCGTACACTTGTTATGTTATTCATAAATTCATTCGTAAGAGAGATGGGGAAGCTCCTATGGCTTAAATGACAAGAAATAAATATGGAGACAATAACAGATTTGGAAAAATCACCCCTGGAAGCTGTAATTATGGGTAAAAGACTGCTAGGGCCCAGGATAGTTACACAGCCTCAAGCACTGGCTCACAGATCATTAATTCACTAGAGAGTGGCCCGGGCCTGGCCAGAGCCAGTGGGAAAGTGTGGTATCCCCGAGAACAGGACAAACCCCCTCGTGCCTCCTCATCCGACACCGCTTCTGCCAGGTTTATGCCCAATCCCAAATACACAGCTTCATTTATGCATTTAAAAAAGATACACCAGAGATATTAGGGGGCACTTGGCAAAACTGCCCTGATCTCTTCAGGATGGACCTGGGGAGGGCCCAAGTGTGAGGGGCCGTACTGAATGCTGTTTGGGTTTTTCTACGGAAAACGGACTGTGGATTCAGCAGCAGCATCGCCGTGAAGTGCTTTGGGGGGTTTTATTCACTGTGCTGCGTTTGTGTAAGAGAACAGCTTTGTTTAGGGGAAAGACGCAAGAAGTCAGGAGTCACTAATGCCAGATGATTTAGGGAGAGACATAAATACTAAAACAAGTGTGTGATCCTATGAACGTATACTAAACCTCAAATATGTTTGCACATGCATGTATACATGCACGCATATACACCAGCTGACATTATACTCACTTAGATACACACATACATGGTATATATGAACACACGCACAGAGTCGCATGCACATGTGAAAACACACATGTGCTCATGTATGCATGAATATACCCATGCATGTATACACATATGTGGGTACATGAATATATACATACAAGGATAGGGCCATGAGAATACACACATATATTCAAATATATTCATGTATATACATGTTCGTATCTACATGCACACACATGCATCTATATATATACA
The DNA here is from genome assembly GCF_027595985.1 of Sorex araneus. Lineage (NCBI taxonomy): Eukaryota > Metazoa > Chordata > Mammalia > Eulipotyphla > Soricidae > Sorex > Sorex araneus. The sequence continues at coordinate 219,128,466 of NC_073305.1, forward strand.
TCTAGAGACAGCACATGGGCAAACCTGTCTGTGCATGCCCATGAGCACACACACGTACACATGGTTATGCACACATGGAGACTCACATACACATGCCCTAGTAGACACGTGGGTGCATATAGACACAACAAACAGGAAAAAAGGGCAAAATGTCAATGCTTTGATTTTTAAAAATTTTTACTTATTTATTTTTTGATTTTTGGGTCACACCCAGTGATGCTCAGGGGTCACTCCTGGCTCTGCACTCAGGAATCATTCCTGGCGGTGCTCAGGGGACCCTATGGGATGTCGGGGATCAAACCCAGGTCAACCGCGTGCAAGGCAAACGCCCTCCCCGCTGTGCTATCGCTCCAGCCCCAAATGTCAATGCTTTGAGCCTGGGGTCGATGGCTCCTGCAGGACTACCCGCCGCCAGCCCCCTGTGGTGGGGGTCTGCCTAGTAACTAGGGGTTTCCTTGGTCACAGTCTAAAAGTGCAAAGACCCACCCCACGTGGGGACCCCCAGACCCACCCCACGTGGGGACCCCCAGACCCACCCACATGAGGACCCCCAGACCCACCCCACGTGGGGACCCCCAGACCACCCCACGTGGGCACCCAGTGCGAGAGTGGGGCTGTGTCTGCCCGATCACCTCCTCCTGCACTGAACGAGCCTCTCCCTGAAGTCCACTTGAGGCCTCTGAATGTCCAGGTGCACCTGTTGCGCCCTCTGGCCCAATCCCGCTCACACCGGCTTCCACCCGCCCTGCCGCATGGGTGCTGGTGAGTAAATTTGCTCACTGACCTCTTGGGACTGATAACAGAGCAGAACGCTTTTGCGTCCAGGAGCAAAAATGCCCTTCACAAGCCCACCCAGTTGGTGACCAAATATCATCTGGGCGCTTGACAAATGTCTGCCAAGAAAACGCTCTGCCTGCACGACTCTCGAGGCTTTAAAAATCACCTTTATCTCTGCCATCACTAATGCTTCATCTCTGTGAAATTGTGGGAAGTGCGGCAGAGTAGAAAGGGACCCCCCAGCTCCCTCCCTCCGCCCTCACCCCTGTTAACGCAGTTAGCGCTGATGTGTTTGGCTGAGAAGGACAACCAGGAAGTGGGGTTGGTGGGGGGTGGGCAGGGGGGCGATGTTCTCTCGTTTATCTCCCTGGATCAACGATTATCAGTTAGATCATTCTTCGTAGGTTACATAATGACGCCATATCCCTGGATTGTCAGCCAACATCCTACCAACAAAATCACTGTCACTGTCACTGTCATCCTGTTGCTCATCGATTTGCTCAAGCGGGCACCAGTAATGTCTCCATTGTGAGACTTGTTGTTACTGTTTTTGGCATATTAATTACACCATGGGGATCTTGCCAGGCTCTGCGGTGTGGGTAAGATACTCTCAGTAGCTTGCCGGGCTCTCTGAGAGGGGCAGAGGAATCGAACCCGGGTTGGCTTGTGCAAGGCAAAGGCCCTACCGCTCCAGCCTATGATCAAAATATTGACTTTAAGTTTGTTTGTTTGTTTTTTTCACTCAGCTCTTGCTGGGAAACCTCCATGAAGCAAATTCTTCTCTGCCCACCAGGCGGGCCAGTTTGGTCCTCATGGGCCAAGAGGGGGTTGTGCATCTTAGACGTCTCTGTCTGAACGCTTCCCGGCACCAGCAGTCTTGAACGGGGCACATTCATCAGTCCCCGGCGAAGGCCAGACTCTCAGGAAGGGAGCAGATCCCAATGACAAAGAAACTCGGGCACGCGGATTCCTCTCCATCGTCCACGGACCACGCGGGGCTAGGAGGAAGTCAGCGTCACGCTCACGTTTGTGCTCGCCACGTTTTGACAAATGACATGGGGGACAGCCTTCCTGAGGAAGGTTCTCGGCTGGGCATATTGAACAACACGGATGACAAATGTTTGCAGCCCAGGAAGGCTACGGGGATTAGGCAGGAGATGATGATATGATGGGGTGAGTTTTAGAGCTGGAAAGCTCCACAGCGGAGGGATGAAGAATGTTCTCCAGCCGTGGGCCTAAATGACATGGGGGGGGGAAGGGAGATGGAGCCCCTAGAACAGGAATGTGGGGACAAATACTCTGGGGGCCTACGTCCTTGGCCAACGATGCTAATCAAGTCACTTCTCCGGCCTGTGATTTAAGAGATGTGCCCTCAAAACCCTGGCACCATTCCCCCGTGAGGAAGAGAAGATACTTTGGAATTTCCTCAATCCTGGCCCAAATTCCACACCTGTGATTCTGGGCCAGAGAACCGTGGCAGTCCACCTTCTCAGTCCCCACCTCACCCCTCCTTGACCCAACTCATGGGACAACCAGCAAGTTGGTACCCCTGTGTACACCAGTGACCCACACTCGGCAGCACCCATGTCAATGTGTTAAGTGAAGGAAGGCAAATTCAGACAGCACTTCTGGGAATGGGAAGGAGGCTGCCATCTGGAAGACGGGCCCTTCCCGGAAAGGGTCACCGCCCTCGAGTCGGCGAAGTGCAGTGAGGAATATTGATCTGGCGTCTGCGCCCTGATTCTGCTGAGTGAGTGGACTTGGCATTCTCCTAACGGCCAATTGGTCTATCCATGAAGGACGAGCAATACCTTGTTTGACCAATTCTGAGCATCTTCAGGAATAAGGAAGAGCAAGTCCCAGATATCTCACACCATCAGGAGGAGCACAGTTACGTCAAGTTGTCACAGAGCCAGACACGTGCTCAACCTAGTATGCGATTCCCTTGATACACAAGGCCAGAAAAGGCTAATTAAGGACCCTACAGGGGTCACTGGTTGCCTGTAGCTGGGATGTGAACAAGGATGAACTTGAGCAAGTCTTCCTGGGGGCACAGAAATGGTCTACAATTGCATTATGGAGATGCCCACACAACTCTGTGTGTGAACTCAGGACAAATTGAGGTGAATTCGCAAAACAAGCAAAATCTAGGGGAGATAAATAACAATACCTCTCTGGAGCTATTAGGAAGGACAGGATGCTCTTGAATGGCCCTGCAGGACACAGGCAGAATCTTTAGCCCAAATCCCTTTCACAAAGTCTCTACAACTGTGCCTTTATCCACTCCAACAACTCCTAATTCCTGGCTATGAAAACCATCTTTCCCAAAAGGAAAGAGGGAGAGAGAGAGAGAGAGTGGGGGGATATACATAGAGAGACAGAGAGAGATACACACACATTGAGAAAAGAGACAGAGACAGAGAGACAGACAGAGACAGAGAGAGGGGGAGATACAGAGACAGAGAGACAGAGACAGAGAGATACATACAGAAAAGATACAGAGACAGAGAGAGACAGACAGAGAGAGAGAGGAGGGGGAGAGAGAGAAGGAAAGTGCCTACTATAGGGCTGGGTGGGGGACAGGAGGGAAATTGGTGGTAGGAAATGTACCCTGTGAAGGGACACCTGCCTGTTGGGACATTATAGGACTGAAACCCCATCACATACAACTTCGTAACTGTGTATCTCACTGTGAGTCAATTAAAATTTTTTTAGAAGAATGAATATAATAATAAAGTACATAGCTTTCTGGAAAAAAGAAAAGGAAACCATCATCCCAGGATGTTGCTTGTTTCTGGGGATTGCGCCATTACACGTTTGGTGTGTGTCTTTCGACGTTCCACGAGGAGGAGAGCGTCAAGCCCCCCTGGTCTGTCCTCACTTCCTCTCCTCTCCTCCTGTCATCTTCAGGACGCCCCGCACCAACCCACACCCAGCAGGGAAGAAAGGCTGCGTCATTTCCACCTCAAAGAAAAAAGTTTCTTGCCAACTGTGATTTCTGATTGAGAAATGGAAGCCGTAACAAGAACGGCCACTTTCAAGGGTGAACACATTTTGGAAAACAGAGCAGCATAAAAGCAAGATCAATCTAAAGACGCTGACGCAGGCTCGGAGCAGCTAATTAATTTACACTGCCACGAACACGGCAGACACATCTAAATTTTAGATTATTTTTATCTGAGAAAAGAAGCTCTTACTCAAGCCAGGCTTTTGTTGCTAAGCATTTAACAAAACAGACATTAAAGGAATTGGAGGAAGAAATTAAAGCGACCATACGGAATTTTTTTTCCTTTTTATGACAAATTGATGTCTCTTAAAACAATCCAAACAGTAGCATTTTATGGGAGCACAACACTTGAGACAATTAAATTAATTGATGTGTGTGTTCAGACCAGCCAAGGCTGCTTCATGGTCTTTCATCTGAACAGGAAGGCAGAGTTAGAATGGGTTTCTAGAACCTTCCCTGCAGAGGTGGTTTCCAGCTTGTGGAGGCTGGTTTGCACGCTTGTGCAGGTGAAGGCTCACGTGGATTCAAGGCTGGGTTTCTGAGCTGGGAAGCTTTATTCTGCGATGAGATAAAGGGGTGAGTAAGCTGGACATCTGCCATGTGGCCTCTTCAGCGTCCTTGGTTCTTATTCTCCTGATGAGATCTCAGCTTCCCTCCGGAACCCCCCTTCCTGCGTAGCTGAGACTGGTGTGGGCCGCATCCCGGTGAGACACTGAGCCCCTAGGAAGGTCTAGATGCTGAAGCTGACAGCTCACCAGTACAGCCCTGGTTCCTGGGGTTCTCACCGCAGCCCTTGCAAAAGAAAAGCCAGGAAGGGCATTGGTCTGTTTGATTTAGACTCTTATTTTGAAAACATCTTAAAAAAAATCCAAGAAACCCTTGAAGTTGTGGACATGGTCATTTATCTGGATAGCCTTTGTCTGCCCTCACAGCTAATCTGCTTTTGTTTTGGGTGGGACTCACCTCACGGTGCTCATGGCTCACTTCTGAGTCTGCCTTTAGAGATCGTGATGTGCTAGGGGCTGCGAAGGTGGTTCCCAGGGCTACCGGGGTACGCAGCCAATGAGGGCGGATGGCTCTTCTTTCCCTCTCTCCTCTTCCTCTGTCTCTGTCTCCCATCCTGGCATCTCTCTCTCTCCCCCTCCCCATCCATCCATCCATCCATCCATCCATCCACCCACCCATTCATCCATCCATCCATCCATCCATCCATCATCCATCCACCCACCCATCCATCCATCCATCCATCCATCCATCCATCCATCCATCCATCCATCCATCCCACCCTTTGTCTCATTCACTCTGTCTCTCTCTCACTCTCTTTCACTCTATCTTTCTCTCCCTCTCTCACTGTCTCCTGTCTCTCTCCCTCTTTTTCTTTATCCCTCCCTCTCCCTTTCCTTCTCTCTCTCCCTCACTCTCTCTATCTCTCTCCCTCTCACGCTTGGTCTCTCTTTCTCCCTCTCTCTCTATCTATCCCTCTCTCTCCCTTTCCTTCTCTCTCCTCTCTCTCTCCCCCTCCCCATCCATCCATCCATCCATCCATCCATCCATCCATCCATCCATCCATCCATCCCTCCCTTTGTCTCATTCACTCTGTCTCTCTCACTCTCTTTCACTCTATCTTTCTCTCCCTCTCTCACTGTCTCCTGTTTCTCTCCCTCTTTTTCTTTATCCCTCCCTCTCCCTTTCCTTCTCTCTCTCCCTCACTCTCTCTCTCTCTCCCTCTCACGCTTGGTCTCTCTCTCCCTCTCCCTCTCTCCCTCCCTCTATCTATCCCTCTCTCTCCCTTTCCTTCCCTCCTCTCTCTCTCTCTCTCTCTCTCTCTCTCTCTCTCTCTCTCTCTCTTTCTCTCTCCTCTCTCTCCCCCTCCCACCTTTCTCTCTGCCCCAGAAAGCATTTCGGGAGGTCACTCACATGTTGTCAGATGAGTAATCCCCTCTGGATTTTGACAAAGAAGAGAAAATGGAGAAAGCAACAGATTTCCTTACACTTCTCCCTGCCTAGCCCCTGCCCCCCCAACAAGCAAACACGCATCAACAACCCCAAACCATGCAACACCATGCAAATCCATGCTGCCTCACCTCCAGCCAGGGTTTATATGTGCATCAGAATCACAATGTGCATCAAGAATCAGCCCAGGGGCTGGAGCGATAGCACAGCGGGTAGGGCGTTTGCCTTGCACGCGGCCGACCCGGGTTCGATTCCCAGCATCCCATATGGTCCCCTGAGCACCGCCAGGGGTGATTCCTGAGTGCAGAGCCAGGAGTAACCCCTGTGCATCGCCAGGTGTGACCCAAAAAGAAAAAAAAAAAGAATCAGCCCAAATAAAGACAAAATCTAAAGCCCAGGAAGGAGGCACAGGAGAAGCAGGTGGAGGAGCGGGTACAGATGCCGCAGTGTGGCCCGGCTCTGGGCGCCTCTCCCCAGGTCAAGGGGTTCCCAGGGGGAGCACCACCACCCCACATTCGCGCTCACACGGCCCTCGCCGCTTCTCTTCCTCCCGTGCTCCCCCTGGTCTCTCCATGCCTCTGCTCTGCGCCAGGCTCGTTCCGTTACATGGGTCAAACCCAGCTTCTTCTCACAAAGCCCCCAGGTGCCACCCGGATCACAAATCCCTGCCAAGACCATCATACGGGGAGAGTTAACTTTTTGAGGGCTACCGTCATTTTTCTCGACTAGAGTGATAACACAGCAGGCAGGGCAATTGCCTTACACGCGGCCGACCTGGGTTCGATTCCTCTGTCCCTCTCGGAGAGCCCGGCAAGCTACCGAGAGTATCCCACCTGCACGGCAGAGCCTGGCAAGAATCCCTGTGGCGTATTCCATATGCCAAAAACAGTCACAACAAGTCTCACCATGGAGACGTTACTGGTGCCCGCTCGAGCAAATCGATAAACAACAGGACGACAGTGCTACAGCGCTACCATCATTTTAGGGGCACTCCGACCCCCTCTCATATGCCACCCTATTCTCCCTGACAGTTCTTGAAGGTTGTGGGGGGTGTTGAGGCCAGCCTGGCCCGGGATGGCACCGGGACGGCACGGGGACACAGAAGCCACTTTGTGATCAGCCACCTCCTTCTGGTGCCCGGGTAGCCGAGTCCTCGTCCTTCTGGAGTGGGCAGTCCTGCTCCTTCCCTCCTCTTTCCTCCCCGGGGCCCCCAGCCCTTCGCCCAGACCGCTAAGCTCAGCAAGTGTCTTGTCCATTTCCTGCCCAGCCTCCTTCCCGCGGGCAGCCTCCGCCTGCCTTCATCCATCCCCACGGCAGCCTGATTTATTTGGGGATGTGAAAATCGGATCCCGCGTCCTCCATAAATCCCCGTGATGGATCGCCGCAATCTCCACACCAGCAACCTCTGGCTGCTCCGCTCGGCGGCTCACCTGACCCTCAGGACGCAGTCCGGGAGGTCCCCTGGCTTCCCAAACAACCGGCCGTGCCCAAACCCCAAGGCTCGGGCCAGGAACGGCCTCGGGCTCGACCCCTGGCTGCTTCCTAGGTCCACGCTCCTCCAACGGTGGACTGTCTTCTCGTCCGTCCTCCCCCACCCCCTCCGTCCACTTCCTTTGTCTGCCGTGGCTGCTGGGCGTCTTCAGCGACAAAATCCTAGCAGCGGTATTAACCCGTCCTAAGGCTCAACAGCCAGAACCGCTAATTTCCCACCAAATCTCTTCATTTTCACACAGTTACAGTTTTATTTGTGTAACGGAGTTTGGGGTTTTCGTGGTTGGGGGCGGCCTGGCTATGCTCAGGTTTGCTTCTTTGTTGTGTGTGTGGTTGTTTGTTTGGTTTTTTTGTTTTGTTTTGGCTTTCTGGGTCGCTCCCGGCAATGCTCAGGCGTTACTCCTGACTGGACACTCAGGAATTACTCCTGGCGGTGTTGGGGGACCGTTTGGGAGGGGGGATCAGAGTATCGAAGTCGGGTCAGCCACGTGTGAGGCAAACGCCCTCTCCACTGCGCTATTGCTCCAGCCCGTGGTCGTCCTCCCGACTCCGTGCTCGGGGATCACTCCTCCAGTGCTCGGGGCCCGGTGGGCCACCGGGTTCAAGCATGTGCCAGGCAAGCGTCTTCCCTGCTGTGCTGTATTCACAGCCCCAATCCGGGGTGTTTGCACCGGGGGGCTCCTACCCAGCCCCCGCCACCCGCTGCCAACCCGGGGCTCCGTGCCCATCTGGCTTGAGCTCCAGCTTCTCCCGTTTCCTCCCAGCCTGTCTGTGGGCGGCCGGAACCTCCTACCCTCAGGCCCAGCCTCAGCCCGGCTCTCCCGAGGGTGCTCTGGCCTCAGGAACTCTCCGGGCCACACAGCCTGCAGCAGGGGTGGAGCACCAGGCCAGACCCGGCACCTTCCCACCTTAATCTTCAGTTATTTATTTGGGGGGAAGAGTTTCGTATAATATTTCTTTATTATTTATCTATTTTTATCGAATCTCCGTGAGATACAGTTACAAAGCTTTCAGGTTTGCGTTTCAGCCATGCAATGATGGAACACCCATCCCTCCACCAGTGCCCATTCCCCACCGCCAATGTCCCCAGTGCCCCCCTCCATCCCACCCCGCCCCCTGCCTCCACGGCAGACAATCTCCCCCATACTCTCTCTCTCTCTCTCTCCTTTTGGGCATTATGGCTTGCAACACAGATACTGAGAGGCCATCACGTTTGGTCCTTGATCTGCTTTCAGCACACATCTCCCATCCCGCGCGATCCCTCCAACCAGTATTGATTTAGTGATCCCTCCTCTCTCCCGGCCGCCTTCTCCCCCGGCCCACGAGACAGGCTGCCAGCGATGGAGCTGTCCTCCTAGCTGTGCCTCTACTGTCCTTGGGCGTCCGTCTCATCGTATGTCATTTTATACTCCACAAATGAGTTCTGGTCCTTCTTAATCTTTACGATCACTCGGCCGCCTCTGACTCTGAGCCTCCCTGTCCACTCTGACGGCCGCTGCCTGTGTCTCGCCGCGTGGACATCAGATGCCACAGCCCGTTCGCCAGCGGCAGCAGTCACGTGTCTGGAGGAATCCTGCTGTCAGGAAGCCCCGGAGAACTAAACCTCACCTCTCCGTCGGGGTGCGTCCGGAGGGCTGGCCCAGCCACACCGGCTAGAATTCCTGACACTTCTATGGTCGTGTCCACTCGGTGTCTTGGGCCAGAAGAGCCGCCTGAGCCCTGCCCAGGCCCTGACATTCCCCATCTCCCTTCTCCGTCCTCTCCCCAGCGCCGAGTCCTTTTCCAAGTGGGTCCCGAGCCGCGCGCAGCCACACAGCCTGAGCACTGCGGTGCTTTCCCAGAAAGCTCCTCAGAGACCCTCGAGGAAAGGATGAGTGCGGCGGGGGGAGGGGCTCTCACGAGGCCTTGGGGAGCTCAGCGGGGGGTGGGGGAGGGATGCTCAGCCCCGGCTGCAAAGATGAATCCACAGCCGTGGGGCTTCAAGCCTCCCCCCGACCGTCTCCGCTTCCAGGCTGGGGATCTGCCTCCGGGAACACGCATTGCTTCCTGCACCATTTAGAAACCTCGGTGGATTCTGCAGGTTAGAGGCAGAAAGAAAGCACCGGATTTTTTTTTTTTTTTACAAGCACGAAAAGGAATATAACCAAACTGTAACACTGCAGCTCGAGGAAGATAAAATTCCGTCCGCGTGTTTAAGTGGATATTTAAATGCTGCGTGTTTGCACGCTCAGGCACATAGATACCATCTTCTCCCTAAAAGCGTGCTGGATTAGGGCCGTAAAACACAAATCTGTGGGTGATGCTGATGAAGGCCGTTACACGAGTATACTCATAAATGACGCCAGGAAACTTATCACACGGTATTTCCAAATGTAGCAATTCTGAGACGCGCCCCCCCCTCACCTCCCCGCCAATGTTTGTCCTCTGCCAGGGAGCAGGTACTCAAGGTTTGAAGACGTCCTCCAGCACATCTGCAGCCACACGCCCAGACTGCGTCCCCAGGTTCGCTCAGGTCTTTGAGGGGGGGCATAGAAATCCGAAACCCTGTGGCCCCCCGGAGCGGGCGGAGCCAGCCCAGTTCATTAGCACCGAGCATGCTTCTGTTTCCCAGCAAACCCCGCGCTCCCGCACCCCTCCAGATGTCCGTAGTTTATCATGCAAATACCGTGTGCCTGGCATCATCATTTAGCGCACATAATCACCCCGAGTGGGGAGGGAGATCACTCACTGCCAGTTTGCCGCTCGCTTCCTTCTGCTCCCCAGTCAAAAGGGAGAAGAAGAGACACAGTCAGAGCCGACCTCGGGTCCGCCAGTGAGGGGCGGTGGGGGTGGCGGGGGGGCTGCAAGCTTTCCCTGTCTCGACAACATGTTTTCTTCCCGAGAACAGAGTCGACAAAGTCCGGAGTTGCCGAGCTGGATCACGGCCTCGCCTCTGGGCGCTGACTTCTGAGGCTCCCTCCCGCCTGACCGGACGCAGCTATTCTTTGGGGTGGAACTTGGCCGCGGAGGCGAACCCCACCGGCTTCTTGAAGTCTCTCCTTTGTTCTCCCGTCCTTAGCCGTGGGGAGTCTGCGGCTGGCGGCCCTCCTGCCCCTTTGTTTCCGCACACACAGGCCGCACACGTGTCGGCCCACGCGGCGTCGGGGAAGCGAGAGGGAATTCGCTGTCGGCTTTGAAAGCTGGACAGGTAGCGGGCCCCGGGTCCTGATCTGGGGGGCCTGGGAGAGAACTGGGGTGCAGGCCCAAGGCCCACTCCCAGCTCCACGTGGCCTCCCAGACGCCACCAGGAGTGATCCCCCCGCCCCCGGCACGGAGCCAGGCGAAGCTCCTGAGCACTGTAGAGGGTGGCCCCCAAATAAAACCAAAGGGGCGGGTTTCCAGCTGCTTCTACGGAGAGGACAGCACGACGAACCGGCAGGCAACGGACCTGAGCAGAATCGTCTCGTCTTCCTTTCCCCTTGTGTATATAGTTATTTATTTTCCCTTGTTTATATATTTATTTATGTTCCCTTAATTTATGTATTTGTTATAAACAAAACGCTGATTTGTCTCTCAGAGTCTGGTCTTTCTTGACTGTCAGAAACCACTGCTCCAGGGGCCAGGGAGGGAGGGAGAGAGAGAGAGAGAGAGAGAGAGGGGGGGGGGGGAGAAAGAGAGAGGGAGAGAGAGGGAGAGAGAGAGAGAGAGAGGGAGAGAGAGAGAGAGAGGGAGAGAGAGAGGGAGAGAGAGACAGAGAGAGACAGAGAGAGAGACAGAGAGAGAGAGAGAGAGAGAGAGAGAGAGAGAGAGAGAGAGAGGGAGAGAGAGAGAGGGAGAGAGAGACAGAGAGAAACAGAGAGAGAGACAGACAGAGAGAGAGAGAGAGAGAGGAGAGAGAGAGAGAGGGAGAGAGAGAGAGGGAGAGAGAGAGAGAGCACAGTGGGGAGGGCATTTGTCTTGCATGTGGCTGACCCAGGTTTAATCCTTGATACCTCATAGGTTCCCCTGAGCCCCGCCGGGAGAAATCCCTGAGCACAGAACCAGGAGTCAGCCCTGAACACCGCCAGTGTGGCCCCCAAACAAAGAGAAGAATGACTGTTCCAGTGTGGGTCTTTCTGGTCTCCAAGCAAAGTCCGGATGACTAGAGACTCCCGAACCACGCTGCTGTGAGGTCGCAAAGGGAAGCAAAGGAAGAGTAGGGGCACACGTGTCCCTGTGGGACAGGAAGTGAAGGGGCGCACGTGTGTGGGACAGGAAGTGAAGGGGCACACGTGTGTGGGACAGGAAGTGAAGGGGCCCACGTGTCCCTGTGGGACAGGAAGTGAAGGGGCTCACTGGGGTCCCAGTGGGACAGGAAGTGAAGGGGCCCAGGAAGTGAGGCAGGCATGGGCTGGCTCTGGAGCAAGACCCCTGCCCTTTCTGGCACTCGTCTCCAGTTGAGGTCACTCACAAGGTCTTGTTCGAGTTCTGCTGTTGTTGCTGGGGCAGGGAAAGGGGGGTCCCAAGTGGTGCTCGGGAGACCCTGGGGCCCCCCGGTGATTCTCCCCATCTGGGCTGGGGTTTCGGTGCCAGCACCAAGGATGTCCCCCTGAGGTGCGAGGGGCCTCCAGGGTCACACCCAGTAATGCCGGGGCGGGGGGTGGGGGTTGTAGTCCTGGAGATTGAGCCAAGGGCTGTTGCATGCTATGTGCCTCCTCAATCACTGTGCGTGCGCACTCACTCTCTCTCTCCCTCCCTTCCTCCCTCCCTCTCTCTCTCTCAGGACACTATGACATTTAGGAATTTTCCTAAAAGGTTTGGTTTTGCTTATTTTGTTTCGAGGGTCACACCTGGCAGCGTTCAGGACTGAGTCTGGCTCTGAGCTCAGGGATCACTCCTGGCAGTACTCGGAACCGTGGGAGGTGCCGGAGATCAAACCCAGGTCAACCACGTACGAGGCAAGTGCCTTTCCCCACCCCTACTATCCCGACAGCCCCCTTAAGACTTTTCCATTGAACGTCATTTTCCTTAATCTTCGACTGCCTCCCTGTATTTAAATCATTTTTTAGATTTTTAGATAAAAGTTCCCATTGCTGCAGGTCAGCCGTACGCTTTCTCTGTGAGATACTCCGTAGGATAACCTTGGTTTGCCCTTTCTGCCTGGCCACAGGAAGCTTAGGTTTATTGGGTTACTCCCATCACAGTGCTCCCATTCCTCTGTGTTTATATGTAACCTCTTTCCTTGTGTTCTGCTTCCCCAGCCGGTCAATCGCCTTTGTCTCCTAATCAGACTCTGTTAACTTGTAAATATTGCTTTTCTCTTCTCCCTATGTCCTTTGCATAGTTACTTCAGAGCAATGTCCTTTTTGTATGGACACAGGAAGAGATACATTAAGCTTGAAGGATGGCTCTCCAGGGGGCATCTCGCTATAGATCTCAGACTACAATGCTTAGGCCAGGTTCATCATCATCATCATCATCATCATCATCATCATCCCGTTGAGCGCCAAATTTCTCGAGCGGTCTCAGTAACGTCTCCATTTGTCCTAGCCCCGAGAGTTTAGCAGCCTCTCTTTACTCGTCCTTCCCAAGGATGCCTCATTGGAGGCTCTTTCAGGGTCAGGGGAATGAGACCCAGCATTGTTACTGGTTTTGGCATATGAATACGCCATGGGGAGTTTGCGAGGCTCTCCCATGTGGGCAGGAAACTCTCAGTAGCTTGCCAGGTTCTCCCAGAGGGAGAAGTAGGCTATAAGAGATCTCTGGATGTTGGCCGTTGGTGGGATTACACGGTGTGCCGGGGGCAGTCCCTGGGTGTGACCACCTAGCTACTGGGAAGTGGGAAATCTGGGCGGGGGAGGCCCAGTCCTGATCCGAGCAGGCTTGGTCGTCTCAGCCCCGGGTCCCGCACACCTGGGTTCCTCTGCTGGTACCTTCATGCGTGACACTCGTCCGAACATGTGGAGAGGGGCCTTGAGCATGGCTATGGCTAAGGCTCCAGAGGTCTTCGGCCGCGGGAGCTCTGTTCAGGGCCGGGAGGGAAGCTGGAGCCCACCCCCTCTGAGGGGCCCCGGGGAAGACAGCCAGGCACGCGGGCAAGAGACTCTCTGCCAGATTAGTCTTTCTGAACCCTAGCAGGGTCCCAATCCAGCTGTCAGGCTCTGGATCATGACAGAGCAAGACGGGTCTCCATGAACGCATCCTCCGTGCGGCGGGGAGGCCTTGTGTGAACGCATCCTCCGTGCGGCGGGGAGGCCTTGTGCTTCCGGTGCCTTCGTCTTTCTGCTCCATTTCCTCTCCCAAGAGTCTCTTTCCCCAGAGACGATGTCTGCCAAGTCTGTCCAACCTCCTCATGCTTCTCAGCCCCCAGCACTGGCTGGCGTTGGGGAGCGGGGCCGGAGACCCCAGGCCCCCTCCCCCTGCACTGTCGGCTTCCCAGCCTCGGACCCCTGCTTGGTTGTGTGCTGCCTGCACGGTTGGGGTAGTTTGTCTGTTCTGTGTCTGTTTTCTAGACTGAAATGTGAAACTGGGTGATTCTTGGAGACCCCCCACCCCCACCTCCTGTCAGCATGCAACCATGTGTCTTGGTTTCCCTCAGTGGTCATTGACCCCCCCCCACCCTTTCCACACCCGTAGGAGATATTCAACCCCCGCCCCCTCTCCCCCCCGCACCCCAGCGGGAACTATTGCAATCATGAGGTTGTAAAACTCTCTCGCACTTCATCCATCTAACCCAGAGGATCCTTGCAGCACAGAGAGCCAGACTTGGAGACACAGCCTGGGGGTTAGTTAGGGCCGGAGGCTTTCATGAGGCTGATCCCGGTCAGATCCCTGACGTCGTGTGGATCCCCAGGATCACTGGGTCTGGCTCCACAGCCCCCTGAACACTGCCAGGTATGGCGCGGAGGACCCTCAAGTACCACCAGGGCAGCCCGGGGAACCCCCAGCATCACGGGACCCAAACAGCTGAACCTCCAGTCTGGTGGATCGAGTATCTTTGCAATGAGTGCAGTGGTCCATGGGTCCCCTGCTAACCACATGGGAGTCCCGACAGCCACCAAGAAAGAACGAAGTGGGGGGGGGGGGCAGGTGTCAGGGACATCCCATAGTCAGGAGGCAAAAACCAAAACCGAAACCAAAAAACTCCTCTGCAGCCTTCAAAGCCCAGTTCCAAAATGGCCCACTTCCAAAAGGTCTCTCGGGCGCCGACTTAGGTTCTCCAGAATCAGATTCCTTCCATCCTGGCATTATCACTTAACAGTTATCGGACCTGGGGAGGACAACCTCACGCTCCAGGGACCAATCTCACCAGCTGTGAAATGGGGCAAGTGACGCCAACAGTTAAGGTGAAATGCAGGGCTGGGCGAGGGGCTGGGGCGAGGGTCTTCGGTGGATAGAGCACGGTCGGAAAAACCACCATAGAAGCTTTTTCTTCCTTCCGAGACAGGGAGAGAACCCCCTTGGGAAGCGGAGCGCCAGGGACAGAGCAAGAAGCACCGGCCCGGGAGAGAGGCACGCGCGTGCTGGCCCCTTATTTTCATCTCCCGGAGCTGACAGCAGCGCGGAAAGGCCCTGACGCGCCTCCCTCTCAAGCCGGGCTTTCATCTTCCGCGTCTGGAGCCTCAGTCTCCAAAGACAATTGCGCAGGGATTGGCTTTGACGGATCAATCAAACGCCGTCGCCTTCTGAGACGCGAATGCAAACCTCCAGGCAGGATTCCGGGAAGGGCAGGACCAGCGAGGGGGCGGGCAGCCACTCACCCTCGAGTGGGCTTTGATGGCGGAGAAGCAGCTGAGATAAAAGCTCTCCTCCCAGCGGAGCTGAAATTAAAATGGGAAAGATTTCATTAAGCCGCGGCCCGGGAAGGGCCCCTCGGGCAGAGAGGGGAAGCCCAGGGACAGAGGCCGCTGGCCAGCTGGTCAACCCGGGCAGACGTGTCCCAGAGCAGCTCTCCCGGGTCCACTCAGTGCGGTGACCACAGCACCGGTTACGTGGTGCCCCTTTCCCGCGGGAACGTTCCAGAATCCAGCCATTTCCAGCTTGGCGTGGCAGAGGCCTCCTTCTCTCCTCCCTGGTCCCGTCTCTGTCTCTCTAAGTCCTGTTGCAGGATTCAAGTTCACCGTCCCCACGTCCTGGGTGGCCCGGCCTGAGACAGACCATCCTTTGGCCTATTCCTCAGAAACGCTTTTCCCACCTCAGCCGGGCCGGCTCTGCTACAGCCTTCAACGCCCAGCTCCAAATGCCCTTCTCCCGAAAGGCCTGACACAGGCGCATGCGTGTGCTGTGTGCCACAACCTTCTTTCTTGGCACTTGCCTGGGTTCTAAAATGCACCACAGGAGGGTGGGATGGAGAAGGGATCACTAAGTCAATGATGGCTGGAGGGGTCGCTCGGGATGGGAGATGTGTACTGAAAGCAGATAAAGGACCAAGCGTGATGGCCTCTCAGTATCTGTATTGCAAACCATAATGCCCAAAGGTAGAGAGAGAGTATGGGGGAGATTGTCTGCCACGGAGGCAGGGGGAGGGTTGGAAAGAGGGCGGGGGATACTGGGAACATGGGTGGTGGGGAATGTGCACTGGTGGAGGGATGGGTGTTCCATCATTGTATGGCTGAAACTCAAACATGAGAGCTTGTAACTGTATCTTACAGTGATTCAATAAAATAGACAAATAAATAAATAAAATGCACTCTGGGCTGAGCAAATAATGCCACCCAGCCACGGGGCCCCCTGCCACGTTTGATCTGCCTAGGGAGGTGCGGGAGAGGGCAACTGGCCTTGTTTCTCACGTCCTGTTGAGTCACAGCACCTTCGAGTGGACACTGGCCTCCGGGTCCCTGCACTTCAGAGGAGCGAAGCCACCAGATTCGGAATGTGAGACCCCCAGGGGAGCGTGGCTGCCGCCGTGACTGCTTTGGAGAATTCTGACCGTCAGGGGGACCCGGTTCAGCAGCACGGCACGCCGTTCCAGGAAACGGCCGCCCACGTGTTTGACTTGGCCCAGAAGAGGCGACCCCAGGGAATTTATTCTGTGCCCGTCCACCCCCACCCCGTTGCAGACGATGGACCGAAAACCCAGGCGGTAGAAACGTCCCACGTGTGGCTGAGAGCGCATCCTCCACTTCCTGATTCCCCGCCTCACACCCTTGCGCGTACCCCCGCCTCACACCCTTGCGCGTACCCCTGGAGGCTTTCCCAAGCTGTTCTGTCCACAAAGGTGTGCAAAATCCAGGCCTGGGCTGGACAGACAATCAAATCCAGGCTGGCGTAGAAGTGGGGGAGAGGCCCTCCTTTCCGAGGCCCGTTTCGGTTCCGTGGGTGGATTCCTCCTGGAGATCAGGAGAACACGGCCTCCTTCATCTCAGGGCTCTCTTTCCTGGGCTCGAAATATCCTAACTGGGGGGACCGGCGGGGGCGGGGCAGCACGGGCTCAGGTCAAACGCCTTGCACGTGCTTGACCCCGACTGTATCCTCAGCACCGCATGGGCCCTGGAGCATCCCTGGATTCGCCCCGAGGGCCCCGGGCCCCACAGAGTGTGATCCTTAGAGGACCCCAGGCCTTGGGGTGGCCCTGAGGGTCCTCAGCTCCCTGTGGTCTGAGTAACACACTCAGGCAATGGCCCTTTTGGCCAAGAGCCACCGGGAGTGAGCCCTGGTTCCCTGAGCTCTGCTGGGAGCCCCAGCCCCCGAATGATGCACAGATATTCTAAGGAGACTGGCTGCGGCTGGAAGCTGCCACACCTGGGGGGGTGGGGAGGGCAGTGGGGATAGAGAAGGGAGCACTGTGACAGTGATAGTCGGACAGGATCACTCTGGGTAAGAGCTGAGTGCTGAGGAGGTCAAGGGTCTACATGATTACCTTTCAGTGCCTGTATTGCAAGCCATAATGCTCAGAAGGGAGAGAGAGAGACAGACAGACAGACAGACACAGAGACTGACAGAGAGACAGAGAGAGGGAGGAAACAGAGAAAGAGAGGGAGAGAGGGAGAGAAAGAGTGAATGAGAAAAAGGGAGAGAGGGAGGGAAGACAGAGAGAGGAGAGAGAGGGAGACAGAGGAAAGAGACAGAGACAGAGAGGAGAGAGACAGAGAGAGGAGAGAGAGGGAGGAAGAGAGAGGAGAGAGACAGAGATAAAGAGAGGAAAGAGAGCGGGAGAGAGAGACAGACATAGAGACAGACACAGAGAGACAGAGGGAGGAGACAAAGAGAAAAAGAGGGAGAGAGAGACAGAGTGAATGAGAAAAAGGGAGACAGGGAGGGAAGACAGAGAGAGAAAGAGAGAGAGAGAGAGAGAGAGAGAGAGAGAGGGAAGGAAAGTGCGGCATAGAGGCAGGCTGGGACAGGAGTCAGTGGTGGGTGAGAAGCCGGGGACATTGGTGGTGGGAAACTGGTGAAAGGACGAGTGTTGGAACATTGTATGACTGAAACCCAACCATGAACAACTTTCTAACTGTGTGTCTCATGGTGATTTAATAAAAAATATATATTTAGTTTTTTTTAAAAAAGCATCAAATGTATAAATTTTTTTTAAATATTCAAATAGGCTTGGGGCTTTCCAGGAGATTGTTTGGAGAAATGCTGATGAAAAGGGAAAATAGTGGCTTGGGGGATCTCACTGCTGGCTCGTGGTGTGTTTGCTGTGTGTACTCATCCCGGTGTCTTGACCTCTCTGATCCTGGGTGGCGTCATCCTTGAGATAAGGGCACTGTACTGGAAGGGACAAATAGTCGGCGCTCTCCAGCGAAGAGCATTAGGGAGTATTTAGTGAATAAATGCTAATATCACCGCCTACATCCTGATGACTGCGTCTGTGAGTGATTTTCTCAACCACAATGCAAGTCTCAAATTAAAATGATGTTTTGCCACTGTTTAATTGCTGTATAAACATGTTGGCTCTTGTGCCTTATTTATTCTGCATTTATTCAAAATGAACTTTCCGTGCATGTCAGAGACAATACAATGTGTTCATCAAAACATGTCATTTTCCTTCCGAGGCTGTGGGGTGTGGCGGGGGGCGGTTTCCCCACTCCCCAGGAGGCTGGAAACGCGGGTATGAAGAGATCTGGCCACCGGGGTCAACGCTGGACAGGCTCTCTGGGCTCGGACCCCAGAAGATCTGAGTAATGATTCATCCCCGCCTCCGCCCTGCGGCCGGCCGGCGCTTCCTCGGGATGTGGAAGGAGCCGGCAGCTGGGCGGCCCGGAGGACGAGGAGGCCACCCCTGGGCAAGCAGACACTGAGGATGGTACCCGGGGAGGCAGGCGCCCGGGGCCTTGGGGATGGTCTAGGGTCCCAGCCCCCGCGCTCCTGACGATGGCTTGTTGCAGACGGTGGTCTGTCCACCCTCCGGACGGCCGTGACATGCCCAGCGGACTGCTAGGAAGTCCTGGGCGCGGGGTCATCATGCACGGTGAGATGTCCTGTGCCTGGAAGACTGTCCTGGGTGGTGCGGAATGTCACATGCACAGCAGGAGGGCCGTGGGCTGCTGGATGTCCCGTGTACCGTAAACTGTCCTGAGCACCACAGGATGGCCAGTGAGTCTGTGGACTGCCCTGTACCCTGCAGACTGACCCGTACACTGGCCTACCGCATCCGCTCTAGACTGTCCCGTATGCTCGCTTTGTTTGTTTATTTGCTTTTTGGGTCACACCCCAGCAATGCAAAGGGGTTCCTCCTGGCTCTGCACTCAGGAATCACTCCTGGTGGTTCTTGGGGGACTCTATGGGATGCTGGGAATTGAACCCGGGTCGGCGGCATGCAAGGCAAACGCCCTCCCCGCCGTGCTATGGCTCCAGCCCCTGCCCCGTGAGCTTTAGACAGCCCTGTCTACTGTCCTGTCCCATGCCCTGTGGTATGTCTCGTGAAATGTGCTTGTCACGTGCTCACGCCCCTCCACATGACCACAGCCATTATTGTACACGCACTGCTCCATGCCTCCCGGGCGTGCAAAAGGACTCCCAAGACCACCCCCCTGACCTAATCTGACGGTCCCGCACCCACACTTCCTGGAACCACCTTCCAGTGCTCCGCAGAGCTGCTGGGCCGTGCGTGTCAGGGGCCTCGCAGGGCTGCGGGAAGCCGGCGGAGGCAGCGGAGGGCAGGGCCGGAGCCTGCCCCGGAATCACCGCTAGGAAAACTGCTCTCTGCAGCCCGAGGACCATCCCTCCGTGGAGAGAAGATTAATGAGCCGGTCAATCTAATCAGTGTGATTTGATTTTCAAGGAAACTTAATATCTCCGGCACACCTGGGTCTCTCCCGTCTGATCAGGAGGACTCGGTGGCGCTGTTATTGTCTGAGACGCGGAGGGGAGACACCGACGGCCGTGTCCTCCCCTCCTTCAGCCCGGGAGCAGCTACAGGGAGAGAGACACCCCGGGCGTCACCCCCCCGCCACCGGCCACCAGCCAGCCAGCAGGGCGGGTCCAGAGCCCCACTGTCAGCCCAGCGTTTGGGACCCACACTCGAGCTGGACTCTTCCCTCTGGGGGTCTCAGCAGCTCGGTGGGGCCAGGTGTCTGTGAACCCCAGAGGGAGCACGAGTGAACAACGCCCTCCCCTCACCCGCTTCTTTGGTCCTGAACGCTCTTCTGCTCAGGGGAGCATCAGCTAGGGAGCACGAGCAAGTGAGGAACGACGGACTCCCAGAGAGGAGCAGAGCGTTTGCTTCCTGCGCTGACTCTGGGACAAAGGTTTCTTTGCTGGGCCAAGTCTTCAAAGCCCTTCCCCTAGACCAATCATGCTCGCTCGCTCTCCATTATACAATATATAATATATGTTCTATATGATATACGAGATATTATACATCAAATATAATATTTCATATATTATACATGTGATATATTATATATGTCATATATAATGTCACTGTCTGTCATCCTGTTGTTCATTGATTTGCTCGAGCGGGCACCAGTAACGTCTCCATGGTAAGACTTGTTGTTACTGTTTTTGGCATCTGGAATACGCCACGGGGAGCTTGCCAGGCTCTGCCATGTGGGCGGAATACTCTTGGTAGCTTGCCAGGCTCTCTGAGAGGGACGGAGGAATTGAACCCAGGTCAGCTGCATGCAAGGCCAATGCCCTACAGGCTGTATTATCGCTCCAGCCCATATATAATGTATTATATATTGTGTTATATATCATGAATGTGTGTATATAAATATCACTGATCACTGTCGCTCATCAATTTGTTTGAGCGGGCACCAGTAACGTCTCTCATTGTGAGACTTATTGTTACTGTGTTTGGCATATCCAATACATCGCAGATAGCTTGCCAGGCTCTGCCATGTGGGCGCGATACTCTCAGTAGCTTGCCGGCCTCTCCGAGAGGGGCGGAGGAATTGAACATGGGTCGGCCGCTTGTTAAAGCTGGATTTTATGGGTGTATATATATACATATATATATATATATACATATATATATTTGTATATGGGTAGAGCATTTGCCTTTCACGCAGCTGACCTGTATATAAATATATATAAATAAAAATATAAATATATATATGTATACACCCATAAAAATCCAGCTTTAACAAGAACTCCTCTAAATTCAAGTAACCCAAAGCCCCACCTGGTTGCTCGACCACCCCTCGGACCACCTGGTTCCTCATTCTCCATCACCCGGGCCGTGTAGACCTACCCGTCCTGCCTCCAGCCTGAGGCTGGTGCATCCAAAATTCCTGATGGCCCCTCTGGGTCACTTTCCACCTGCAGTGCCACACCCCTGCTCCCGGGCCGCAGCCCCTCTCGCTGGGCTGCATTGGGAAGCCTGCCTGGTTCCAGCGAACCGTTGCGGTCGCCTCCCTGAGTGCCTGTCACTGCCGAGTTCCCACAATCCTCCCCCCCACCCCCCCCCCCAGCCTGCTTTGTTTTCCCTTTGACTCTGGCGCCCAGCCACTGGGACCAAGGCGCTCTCCCTGTGCCCCTCTCTGCCACGGGCCAGACCATGTCTCGCCCTCTTGGTGCAATGCGGTGATAACCGCCCCCACCACACACACACACACACACACACACACACACACACACACACACACACACACACACACACACACCCGCCTCCTGCTGATGCCCTGGGGACTGAGTGCAGGGGCGGCATGTCTGCTGGGATGGAGAACACAGACTTGGAAGAGCAGCAGATCTCGGTGGAAGCTCCGATTTTGACTCGGGGCCTCAGTCCCTCGTCTGTCAAACGCAGATAACGGTATCTCTCTCGGGGGGTGGGGGGGGCGCTGCCTGGCGTGGTTGTGGCCCGAGGAGCCCCGGAGAGAAACGCTTGGCTGCCACCAGGTTCCGCAGGTGCGGCTGGGAGCCTGCGCGGGGCTCTTCCCCAGAATGGGTTTTCTTATCTAATTTGCCTAGTAATCAATCAAAAAATCTAAAGGGACTGTGGAGTAAAATGTTAAATAAATCCTGAGAAATAACGATGAAACATTCATAATATATGCTCTGCACTAGAACATCTTTATCGCTCTCCCAGGGATTTTTAACGCCATAGGTGAGGATATGCGACGGGGTGGGGCAGGGGGGCGCGGGGGGCATCGTATGAATCCGGAGGCCCCCTCAGCAGTGGCTTCTGGATAAGGCCATTCACAGACGGAAGAGACCCCCTCCGCGGGGGCCCAGGGTGGCGGAGTCTGCAGGCAGAGGGGTTGGGACTCAGCCTCCTGTGGCGTCCAGACGAGTCTTCTTGCCATGTTGTTACCCTCCGCACATCACGACCTTCCCGGGTGCACGAAACTCAGTCCCGGCAGAGGTGGAGAGCTACAAAGCGTTGGGGGAGCCTGAGGGGGGTCGCTAAGGCACAGGAGGCTCATTCCCCCCGCCCCCGCCACCCTGAGATCTTACCCTGCTTCCCAAGCCACAGCTGCGACCAGCGGAAATTCATGCTGTCATAGGCCCACGAGATGCCACGTGTGGTGGGCCAAGACCAGAACCCTGCAGCCGTCCGTGTCCACCGGTGCTCCTGCATGAAAGACCGGGCAGGAGAAAGGAGCGGCTGTCTCGACCCGCAGCTCCTAGGTCGGGGGCTCCTGGTGGGCGCGGGGGGGGGGCGCCACTCTTAGCCTCTCTCTGATGCAGGGTACGGATGTTTCGCTCCAACTGACCTGAGCCGGAAGGGCGTTGTGCTGGGAACTTCAGAGCCAGGGCCCGTGCACGGAAGGGCCAGAGGCAGTGACGTGACGGATCAGGAGAATGTTTGTTCTCATCCCATTGCGATTGTTCTTCCCTCTGCTGTCATCTACCTCCATCCTACCAGAGGCCAGAAAGATGCCAGGCGTGCCAGTTTGGCATTGCAACTCAGAGGTACTGTCATGGAAATAGTCTGCCACTCTCCCCTGGCTTCTGCCAACCCACCTCCCACCACACACACACACACACACACACACACACACACACCGACACACACCAACACACACCAACACACACACACACACACACACACACACACACACACACACACACCCTTGTCTCGGTGTAAACAGAGCTTGAGTCTTGAGCCTACCCCTCAGCCATCACTGTAGTTTAAGCTACAAGCAACACCCAGCGGGGGGCTTGAACCACTGTCCAGCTCCTGGAGCCAAGAGGTTGAATTGTCTGTGCTGAAGCCACCGGCTCCAGGGAGACGTCCCCAAGGGGTTAGGACAGGCACAGAGTCACAAAAAGCAAACCCGAGACAGGCAGATGCCAAGTTGGCAAAGGCACCGGAGAGAATTTGCGGCTTTGCCGAGCCTCATCTGGAAGCCTTGTTCGCATCTCGTCGCTGAGAATATGGATGGATCCAAACTCCCCAGTGCTCTCGAGTCTGGATGTAAACGTGGCCAGTTAGTTTCTGAAAGCCACGAGCTTTCTGCAGAGATGCCACCCGCCCGGCTTCTCTGCTTCCTTCGGAGGGGTCGGAGGAAGGTGCCGAGGGGGTCTCCATTTCTTTCTAAATCCACAGGACCTCAGATCTGAGTCCCAGGGAAGTCCTGCCCTGTGACCTGAGTGTCCCAAGCCTTAAAGCACAAGGCCGCTAGAACTCGGCCCTGGAGGAGGAGGAGGGAGGGACCCCAAAGATGAGAAATAAAGGGGAGATTGCAGTCAAGAGAGATGCATGAAATACAGGCCTGGTCTCAACGTCTCTGGTTCTTGTGCCCCTCTGCAGGAAGGCAGGTCCCAGCCCCAAAGTCTCCTAGTTTAAACCCCAGACTGGGGTGGCGACTCAGTTCTAAGAACCCGAGGATTAATTTAAAGATGATCTGAAAGGTGTGCAGGGGGCACGGAGCAAGGATGGACACGGGGAAGGTGGATTCCTGCTGTGGATTCTGAATTCTTCTCAACAAACAAAAAAACATCCAGGCCATCCCCCTCCTGGCATGCAAGACTCCGAATCTCGAGAGACTGGATAGTCTGAGGGGGAAGCAGGTGGCCCCTGGGGCCGGAAGTGAGGACTGGTGTCCGGGAGTTGCCTTTCGAGCTGGGAGGAGGGACACCCCCCCCACTCCGCTGGGAAGCTCGGAGGAGGCTGCAGGTCAGATCAGAGAAGAATAGGAGGGAAGAAGCAAGCAAAACCGAACTGGGTTTGAAAGTGTGTGGTGGGCGGTGGGGGGGGGAGGGAGGGCTGGGGTGCTCGTCTCCCCACCAAGTAAGAGACCATCGAATCCGGCACCGCATAAAATCACCCTTGAATAAAATTCCAGTGCAGACAGCATGAAACCCCACCGATGAAGCTCTTTTATTTATTTATTTCTTCCCCCCAGCCAGCCGGGCTCTTGATGTCGTTGCAAAATTGCAGCTGACACTTTAATATTTAAACAGAACAGAAGCGATATGGGTTATTTATTTTCTTTTACTTTAATTTTACTTCTGTACCAGCTCCCAACTTCTTCTTCTTCTTTTTTTTTCAGCTTTAAAACAACAAAGCCCTGCATTTGAACAGGGCTTTCTGTTCATTCCTCGGGTTCTGACTGGGAACCTGACAGTCACAATGCACCGAAGCCTTTTTCAATGCTCCTGGCCTATCATCTGCTCCCATATTGCTAGGAAATTACACTGGAAATATTTTTTGCTCTGGGCAAAACTAGTCATATAGAATTTGACTATGATCTATATATTTATGGAGGAAAATTAATCTTCAATGCTTCCAACTTTTTATGCCTCATAATTTTATCAAGAATGTCCAAATGCATCATAATGGAGCTGCCAGAGACATGAAAAATGTTCCACTTTCTTCCTAAGCTTTTTTAAAAAAAAAACATGCTTTCAGGATGGCTTTCGGAGCCATTGTCTGGGGTTGCTGTTTTATGGGTCACTCAACCGCTGTAGCAGAAATCGGATGAAAATCTAAAATGCGGGGGAAACTGTTTGAGAACATCCTCGAGAGGTCTGCAGAGCAACTGGGCCCCCGCGATTGTAAAACGCTGCTTATCCCAGCCGAGAAATGCTTTCAAGCCACGATAACATGAAGCAAACACGTTCCACCGTGGCAAGTGAAGGGAACCTGACCGACGCCAAGGGGAAGAGAAAATGCACTGATGGATTGGTTGAAATCAGTCAGAATTCCTGGAATCTTACTGGCTCCGGGCCAGAGACTGCGAGCATCCAATTAGCTCCCCTTCCCCTCATGTGCCCAGTGGGGTAGCAGGCAAGGGACTGAGAAGCCATCCTCGGCCCATGGCGGAGAGCTCAGCCTAGCCATCCCACTGAGAGCGACTTCCGGCACAGCTTTGAGTCAGCCCAAGTGGCTCAGCTCAGGTCACTGCTCACCTCCAAACCAATGACCACGAGCCCTTTGACCCAGCTCACGTGTCCTGGGGCAGATGAGCAGGAAGGACCCGAGTCAATTCACCCATGAGTTCTCCTGGTGAAAGAAACTACTTCCTGCCACAGAAGCTGGACAGGAAATGTAGACCTAACCATGACCAGCGCCGCTGGGTGTGTGGGCAGTATTTCCACCTACAACTTACTGGCATTTCCTGTTAGGTTCCTGTTGAAAACGCCAACGTAGTCATTCCTCGGACTGGGTTCCACCTGCAGCTGACTCAGACGCTTCTGTTTTGGTTCCTAGCACTTGTGCCTTTGTTCTTCTCAATTAGACACAGGTGTGGCCGTTCTTCATCCATCAAGCCCACCTCCCTGTTCGGCCTTCTCTCTGCGTCCTCTCTCACCCCAGCCTGCAATCCATCCATCTGCTTGCACTTCGGAAGCAAACACAAATTGCTTCTGAATTGGAAAGACTCAAGATTTTCCAGTATATAACCTCACCCCCCCCCCCAGAACCTTTTAGAATCTTTTCCCTCGAGGTCACCAAAGTCTGGACTCTGCCTTTTAATATTATAGATGGCAAGAAAAGACATGAAGTTGGATCTCACAATGACCCTTTGGTCATTTTTTGGGGGACACAGATCATGCATCCCCTGAACAAATATTTCATGAACTCCTAACATCTCCTGGGCACGAGGGGAAGAAATGGTGATAAAACCAGTTTCACTTCTCTTCTGGTTCTGAGAGTCTGATAGGAATGAAAATATTCAAGTCACATGGGAAGCTGAGGCACATGTGTCATCTGGGTGATGGTAGTGGACATTCCGAGACACATCACAGGAGAGACCCCATGATGCAGAGACAAAGGTACGAGGAGGGACTGCCAGTCTTGCTTGTGTGGGACCCCAGGTCTTAACTGGGGGTTGCGCCAGATGCACAGAGAGTGTGGCAAACAGTTTCTTGAACCCCCGTCTGGGCAGCTGAATTTTACACAGTAGCTTGAAAGTCAGGGCTGGAGCAATAGCACAGCGGTTGGGCATTTGCCTTTCATGAGGCCGACCCAAGTTCAATTCCTCCGCCCTTCTTGGAGAGCCTGGCAAGCTACGGAGAGTATTGAGCCCGAGCGGCAGAGCCTGGCAAGCTACCCGTGCGTGTTGGATATGCCAAACACAGTAACAACAAGTCTCTCAATGAGAGACGTTACTGGTGCCCGCTCGAACAAATCGATGAGCAACAGGATGACAGTTCCAAAGTTGTATCCACATTGTAAACTTTTCACTGAATGAAAAAAAAAATTCAGTGACAGGTCCAGAGAGATAGCAAAACTGGTCTGTCTCCAGGTCTCATGGATGTTGCATAAGAAGCTTTTGTTTTAAGTGTGGGGGGGGGGGTGGGCTTCCAAACTGTACTGAGACTCAGAGGCCTCACCAGTGATTCTTGGTCAGCTGGGCTGGTGCTTCACTGCAAGGACCTGAGGACGGGGTGGGGGTTGGCCCTGCAGTGCCTGGTGCTACTTGGCAGCTCCAGCAATATGCTGGCTCCAGAGTCCAGCTGGTGTTGGGGTCAGTTGGGATCAGGTACTGTTATCCTCTATCCAGACCCCCATAAACGTTATATATATTTATATATAATATAATATATATATATTTTGCTTTTTGGGTCACACCCAGCGATGCTCAGGGGTTCCTCCTGGCTCTGCACTCAGGAATTACTCCTGGAGGTGCTCAGGGGACCATATGGGATGCTGGGAATCGAACCCGGGTTGGCCGCGTGCAAGGCAAACGCCCTCCCCGCTGTGCTATCGCTCCAGCCCCTAAACGTTATATTTTTTTTATTTTTATTATTATTTTTTTTGCTTTTTGGGTCACACCCAGCGATGCTCAGGGGTTACTCCTGGCTCTGCACTCAGGAATTACTCCCGGCGGTGCTTGGGGGACCATATGGGATGCCGGGGATCGAACCTGGGTCGGCCGCAATCAAGGCAAACGCCCTACCCGCTGTGCTATCGCTCCAGCCCCTAAACGTTATATTTTTTAAAAGAAAAGCATGTTATGGAATACTGCAGGTATCGGCTCTCTCTACTCAGTGGTCATTGATGGAGTCAGATCATGATGCTAAAACAGCCCCTTGAGTTTGGTGTTTTAGGTGACTCTGCATGGGCCTCTTCAGAAGAACGTCGATGCTCGTCGGAAAGTTAGCCAGCCATAATGTACTCAGGATGAAATGAATTGCTGGAAGCCAGTGTTCAGAGGTTGTGGACAGGATGAGACATCTGCTCCTTATTTGGATGGCAAGCTGCCCTCTTATTTATGAGTTACTACCCACCTCCTGGGGCAGTGAGCTAGTGGTCGCTCAAAACACCCACTTTAAATGTCCACTGGGGAATTGCCACAGAGAGTAGTAGGAGAAGGTGCTTCCTTCCTGAAGCCAGCTGTGTCCAGTGCCAGGGACGCCATTATAGAGGTCTTTCTCCCCTACAAGGGAAGATTTTCTCATCTTGGGTAAAGCCAGGAGTTTGAAAAGAATCGTAGAACCTCAAGACTCAACTGAACCTATATATTCAGTTGGGCTGGAGACCACTTAGCCTTAGGACTTCCTGAATGTAGGACTTAGAGGCTATTTTCACCCCCTCTGCCATCTGCAGCTAGATCCAGTAGGCTTCTATCACCTGCATGTGGAAGTGGCTTGATTATTACTCTAATATCTCCTCATCTGAGCCTTTTCCTGATTTCTGCTAATGATCAGGAAGTCCATTATGATACAGAGAGCTCACTATTACATAGAAAGTCAATTATTACACTGGACTCCGTTATTATAATCAACTGTTGTAGAGAAAGATATTACACTAAAGTTAATTATTTCACCAAATTAATTTTTATATTGAGAGCCTCCTTTGATACAGAATCGGACTTCAAATGGTGTCTGATCTCTGGGCATTGGTCTCCGTCTCCTTAGCTAGGGATCTTACCAGTTCCTGTCTGTTGCACACAGAAACCAACATTATTTTTTCCTCATTTGATAGAAATACGGATTGCATTGGTTTCCAAGGGCTGTCAGTGCAAATAACCGCTGACTTCGAAGCTGAAAACAATGGAAATTTACTAGTTCACATAGATCTCGAGGCCAGGAGTTGAAATCAAGGTGGTTCTGCTCAGGAACTCTGGGGAGAAGAGGCTGTTTTCATCCCATCCCTTCGTTTGTCCATCCATCACTCCCATCTCTGCCTCTGTCCCCACATCACCTTCTCTGTGTCTCAGAGTTGAGGTTGTTGGGAGGTTTTTCCAGAAATTCTGTGACTTTAACCTCTGGCCTCTTCTTTGTTGTCTCAAATATCAAATTTTTCTCTTAAAGGGACATGCCGTTAAGGCCAGGGCTCGGTCCTTGAGAGCCTTACCTTAAAGCCGTCAGACAGGGATTCTTCAACTATTGTCAAACTCAAGTGGGATTGTGGGGACCAATAAGGGATATGTCTCACTGTGGGGGTTAGAGGTCACTCTTAGAGCTGCTTCTGGCCTACTCCTGGCTCTGTGCTTTGGGATCACTCCTGCCACGACTGGGGAGGCCTTGTGTGGTGCAGGGTTAGTCATGTGCAAAATAAGTCCGTTAGCTCTTGTACTACTGCTGTGGTCCTACACCTATGGAGGGCATTGAACTGGGGGGATTTTACCTTTAGCTGTGCACAATATTTCTGTTAAGCAAAAGAAAAGAGTTTTATAGGGGCTGGAGCAATAGCACAGAGGGGAGGGAGTTTGCCTTGCACGCGGCTGACCCGGGTTCGATCCTCGGCATCCCATATGGTCCACCAAGCACTGCCGGGAGTAATTCCTGAGTGCAAAGCCAGGAGTAACCCCTGAGCATCCCTGGGTGTGACCCAAAAAGCAAAAAAAATAAAAATAAAGAAAAGAGTTTTATAAACATGATGGGTATATCTATACCTGTATTCACATCCATGTCCATCCATCCATCTACCCACCCATCCACCCATCCACCCACCCCTTTACCCATCCATCCATCTATCCACCCATTCACCCAACCATGTACCCATCCATCCATCTATCCTTCCACCCACCCATCCATCTGTCCATCCGTCCATCCATCTACCCATCTACCCACCCACCACCCACCCCATGACCCATCCATCCATTCGTCCATCCGTCCATTCATCCATCCATCCATCCCATCCATCCATCCATCCATCCAACCGTCCGTCCATCCATCCATCCATCCATCCATCCATCCATCCATCCATCCATCCATCCGTCCACTGACCCATCCATCCATCCACCCATCCATCCATCCACCCATCCACCCATCCACCCACTTACCTTGCCCTCTCTTCTTCTATAACTAATTCCCATTTCAAAAGGCCTCCAGGGAGCCTTGTATCTGCTTGTGGCAGGGTATGTAAATCTGTAGCAATTATTACCTTGATGAAAAGAGTACATGATAAGTCTTAATACAATTGCAAGCTCTGAAACCAAGGACTCATTTTAGCAGTCGATGACATTAACCTGTGTTCCCAGGAGTGCATTAGGATTTTCAAAATACAGCACTTTCTCCTTGTACTGCACGCATACAAATGGGACTCAATTTATTGCAAATGGTATTCCTGAGCACAACGCCAGTGACATAATTAAGAAATGTATTCAGCCTATTACTAATTTAACACTGTTAGGGGTTCTTATCAAAAAGGCTTGTGTCGCCCCACAGTGCTGCCATTAAATTTATGCATTGTAAATACAAATATATTTTATTCATCGTGGTTTCTTGCAACTTCAATTATGCAATAAGTATTTATTTGGAATTCATTCTTTTCCCCCCATTTGATAACCATCATTAATTCATGTGAAACTGATTAAGCCTCTTGTAAAGCTCTAGCAAACACCTTAGAAGACAAACTCAATTTGTAAGGATGTAGCTGCTGTCGTGGTTTTTCAAATGAAGAAAAAACAGCCGCTGGACCACATCACTTCAAGACTGGGGCTTGGCCAAAGCGTGAAGAAGAAGAAGTTGATTTTTTTGTAGCATCATTTTGGGGTAAAAGGCGAAAGATTTATATGATCTGAAGGGCTGGAGCAATAGCACAGCTGGTAAGGTGTTTGTCTTGCACCTTTAAGGAATTGAACCGGGTTCGATTCCTCTGCCTCTCTCGGAGAGCCCGGCAAGCTTCCGAGAGTATCCTGCCCACACGGCAGAGCCTGGCAAGCTCCCCGTGGCGTATTCGATATGCCAAAAACAGTCACAACAAGTCTCACAATGGAGACGTTACTGGCGCCCGCTCGAGCAAATCGAGGAACAATGGGACGGCAGTGACAGTGACAGTGATCATTTTTGGGGTGCCCGTTATCCTCCTCCTCTCCCCGAGGCATTCCAACTCCCAGTGCAGCGTGTCCAGGATGGCCCCTTGGAACATCCCTGTGCCCACCCCCGGCAGCCTCCTCAGCTTGTCTCCCTCGAGTGGGACCATGAATGTCATTATATACTCGAGTCTGGGAATCGTCTGGGGTCCCCGTCTCTCACCTGAAACCGGAAGCCAGTTCCGTAGACTCAGTCACCCGCATCTGATTCCAACGTGCCCCCTTCTCACTGGGGCTCTCAGCTCCCCTGGGATGGTCTGGGAATTGCCCCGTGTTAACGGGGAAAAGCCTCCCATCCTAGGGAGCCACTGGCGCTCAGGCAACCTGGAACCACTTTCCAGAACCGTCTCCACTTGAAATAGAGGAACCCCCTCAGTCCCCAGCAAGTGGAAATCATTGTCCGGCTCCCTGTTGCCATCTTCTCGTCCACAGTCTCCTCTCCTGGCTCTTGGTGGCCACTTTCCCGCCCTGTCTCCCTCTGCTCCCCACCCACGGTCAGGTTTCTGGTACCCGAGTCTACGCCTGGAGGGATTTTCCTCGGACCTAGACCCAAGGCTCCACAGGGACCAATATTCTCCAAGGCACTCATTTCCCACCATGGCTAGAGGAGATGGCCACACACTGTGGCTTTAACCAACACAGGAATCCCTTGCCCATGCCAGCTATCCACGTCTAAATCCGGTGTCTTTAGAAGTGAATAGCCCAGCTTTAGCGGAGAGGCTCTTCAGAACACTGCTTCTTCCTCATCCGTCTAGCCCAGAAGCTACCCCAGTGAGGGCTCCGCCTCGGACTCTCCATCCTAACCTTGCCAGCCCAGCAGCCTCTATTTCCTTGCCCTTCCGCACTAGCCTCTGTTTCTCACCCTTCCTGACTGGTCATAGTGCACTAGGTGCAAATACAGAGGAAATGGGTCCAGCCCGTTTCAAAGGCAGAGATGTTTTCTTTCCCACAAAGAGACAGGAGTGACTATTGTTGGGAAATTCTGCCACTGGGTGGGGGGGTATGCCCTTGGGCACCCACCTCGGTCCCCTTGTCCTTCTGCTCCTCCTGGTGGACCTAAAGGACTGTATGGCTTAGCTGTTGTATGCAAGGAGAAGACCCCGGAGGAGAAACAGCCTTGCCCCTCCATGCCTCTTATTTGAATAGCAACGCAACTTCTCCAGTCAGTCCCGAAGTGGCCGTTCCTGACACCAGAAGAGGCTCAACGCCCACCTCTACACTTGCTCCCACCACCACGGAGAATGGGATTAGCATAATTGGTTACAGTGTTTCCCCCCTTATCTTTAGGGGCTGCCTTCCCAGGCCCCCGGTGAATGACTGGACTTATCACAGCCCTATACATACGATGTTTGGGGCTATCAATGCATACCTGTGATAAGGTTTAAATTATAAGCGGGCGCAGTGGGAAATGAGCAATCATAACGAGTAATAAACCAGAGAGACTCTAGCGCTACACGGGGACAATAGTCTACTGCAATCCTCTGAAGAAAATCAACGATTCCCACTCAGCTCACTTAAGGTGGTGCAAAGCATTGATCACATTGATCATTAATTTGCACAGAGAATTCTCCGGACTTTGCCACAGGAACTGATGAGAGGATGAGAGGGGAAGCCTTCCTGTGCAGAGTACGGAGAACTAGACGCAATCACAAGCTGGAGACAGGGCAAGAGAGGCGCTCCGCCTGCCGTTACCGATTCTCCGTTTCCCTTCCTGCATTTCAAGCCACGGCTGGGAGAGACTAATGCATTGTGTTTATGACCTATATTTTCCTAATAAAATATAGATAGAAGAAGAGACCTGTCTTAGTCACGACTGCGTCATCTTCCCCCAGGACGGAGACTAGCACGTGACACAGGAAGTAAACCTGATTGGTTCAAAGAATCTTGTTTGCTGAATGGCTTTGATCCCAAGTGACTCAGTCTTCTTCTTGTACATCCAAGGATGCCTCGGAATAGCCTGGTCCATGCTCCGCGGGGCTAATGAGTAGGGACAGAGCTGCGTGCAAAATAAATACGAATCTCAGGTGTGCCCTGCCGAGAGGGGATAAAGCAAGTAGAAGATTTTAATAGGTTTTGACTCCTTTCCTACTTCGGCATCTTGGAGAATGGGTCCCCAGTTTCCGTACCAGAACAATGGTTTTCTTGGGTATAAACTCTCAAACCTCATTAAAACGTGCCTCAGTCGCTTATTAAAAAATAAGATTCTCATCCTCATCCCTCGCTCACCATGTTTTGAAGTTCTGGTTTATGAAGTCAAGATGGGTGCTGGAAAGCTTTGATTTTCCGGAAGTCTAAAGGGGTACTAGTTCCTGGAATCTTTTGAAGCCTGTTTGTCCTTGAAATAACAGAGTGCATGCAATTTCTTTGTATAAACTTCCTGGAAGCTTGGGGTTAGGAGAACAGGAAGAATCAGTTCAAGACCTTCCCCACTTTTGAAAATCTTTAAGGTGGGGGGCTGCCAGATAGAAGAGAGTTATGCTTGAAGTTTATCTAATCGGGTTAACTGTTCCCATGCAGTGCTGGGGTACACTTAACCCTGAGAAGGTTGTTTACCCGCTGCTCTGATTGAGTTGTGTACGCTGCCTTCACACTTGCAGAGGCTGCCGTGTCCTTACGTCTGTTTCTCAGTGAACTGAGGCGAGCAGGAGTCGGAGAATCCCCTAGAGGTTGGCGTCTTCACTGCACACAGGTGACTGTTGGTGTTTGGGTTCTGTTCGAATCAGTTCAGCAGCGAACTCTGTAGGAAACAGAATTGCAGAGGTCGATGTGGCGGTCTCGTCCTGTTCAGCAGGGAGAACCCTTCGTGGGGCTGAGAAGGGGACACAGCCGAATGAACAGACGCAGAGCCCGGAGGAGGGAGAAAAGGCGTCTATTCTATGGCAGTTACAGTATGTATACCTCCCTGCTGGGAGGAGGTGGTATAGTATGCATGCCGGGACCCCCAATAGAAATGCAGGGTGTGGCATGGGCGTTAGCGAGTGATAAACAAACGGTGATAGGATAAGATCAGTAGGGTAAAATGGCTCCTACACAGAATCCCTTATTCTCTTCACCCAAGTCAACCATGACCTGTCGATCTCCTTCCTACCTAAGTGCTCTGATGGGCAAAACGCCTGATGACGCATAAGCCTTGGGTCAGGGGGCACGTGCTCAGGCGGGAAGCTCAGGGATGTTTTCCAATGGAAGGAACCTGGAAGCTGCAAGCTAGCAGGTGAGCAAGAGGCGGCCTGGTCAAGGGGGCTGAATCCTGGCACCATCCCCTGGGCGCCCCCCAACCCACCAACAGCACTAGAGCACTCAGACACCTTCAGGGGGCATCAGAATCTTTCTCTTGAATTTCTTCTCCAGAGCTGGGGTCCTTTGCAGTCACCCCTCTCTGCTGGGGAGTTGGCTTGGGCAAGAATGCCCAATTTTGGGACTTAGGAGAGAGGTCCTACCCTCCCCCCCACACACAGCCCTGTACTTTGAGGTAAGAGGGGTGAGACGGGGAGGTGGGGGAGGGCTGCTGGCTCCCATGGGGTCATCTGGGAAGCTCAGGGACAGAAGCGAGTGTGGAGAGGAGCCGTTGGGGGGAGAAGGACCGTCCACTGCTGTCCAGGAAGGAGCTGGTGGCCAGGTTCCAGGATAAAGAGGGCCCGGGGCCAAGGAAACGCGGCTAATGAAATGCCCGTGGGGTCGAGAATAAGTCTGAATGTGAAAATAGGTTTAAGAGCCCCGGTGATCACAGAGGGAGCCGGCTTCTCCCCTCCGAGGGACGGAGCATCTTCTGACAAGCCGCCTTTCAAGGGGTCCGTTGGGCTGATCATCAAAGCCAGGGCTTGGCACGCTCGTCCCGGAGAGGGAGTGAGAGCCCCCTCGTCCCTGCCCCCGGGCGGCCCCCTCGCTCCCAGCCGGGCCCCGCCCGCTCTAAGATCTCTCTCCGGCAGATTCTCTCATCAGGAGGCGCAGGCCAAGGCAGCTGCTAGCAGCCTCGGCGTCCCGAGTGACAGCCCTGGGTCCAGGGCACCGGGCTCCTTCCAGGAAAGACCCGTGAGCTTCTCTCAGGGCGGGCCGGCTTGTCCTCGGGCCCGGCCCTGCACGTGCCTCGCCACTGTCCAGCTTGCGTGTGTCCACTGGCTCAGCCCTGCACAGACACCATCAGGCCGTGCTGCCGCCCAGAGTCCCTGATGCGCCCATGGTGCCCAGTTGAAGGAGAGGAGGTGGTGAATGTCGGAGTGACCTCGACTTCTCCCAAGCCCGCGTTACACCACTCAGCCAGTGAAGGGTAAACCCAGCAGGGTTCACAACTCACCTCAGTCCAGCAAGGAGAGTGCAAACACACAACACACACTCACATACATACACAAACACTCACATACACACACTCACACACACTCACACACACATACACACTCACACACACTCACACACACTCATATACACTCACATAAACATTTGTATACACACTCACATACATAGACATACACTGACATACACACATACACTCACACACACTTACACACACTTATATACACTCACATACACACATTCATATGCACACATACACACGCACATTCATAGACATACACTCATATACACACATAGACACACATTCACACAAACATTCACACACAGTCATATACACTCACATCCACTCCCATACACACATACACACACTCACATACATACATTCACACACATACACACGCTGACATACACTCACACTCACACACATATGCATACTCACATACACTCACATCCACACACACATCCACACTCACACACTCACATACACGTACACTCACTCACATACACTCATACACACACTCATACACACTCACACATACACACACTCACGTACACACATACAAACTCACACATATACACACTTATTCACATATACAAATACACACACTCACACGCACTCACATGTACACATACACACACTTTTCTTTTTGACCCTTTCACTTGTCTCACGCATGAGGGAGCCAGGCAGATGGATGTTTCCCAGTGGTCCGAGACGGACCCTCTGGCGAGCCTTGTGCACTCCAAGTGTGGGAGGGGTGCCCAGCTGAAAATGAAGCTGGCGGTTTGGGTCAGTCTCCTCCACTGGGCAAGAACCAACCGCCTTCCGCCTTCCACCCAGGGACGCACTTTGCATGAAATCAGTTTCCACCCTGTACACAGCTGCACAGTAGCCCCGAGAGCCCCAGTTCCCTGCAGAGGAGCCGCCCAGCCTGCAGTCTCCTGGCCGTCCTCTGCCGGCTTCCGGTGTCTCCCAGTCCTGTTCAAAGCTCCTTCCCTCACTCTCCAGAGGCCGGGGGCACGGCAGCCTCGCTGGTGTTTATGAAGGGCAGCAGGGTTTGCGGTGCACTTAGGGCAGGTGACGTGGGGTTGCCAGGGGACGATTCTTGGCTTAAACCTGGGTATGTTTCCTTAAAGCAGGTATCAGCTCAGGAATCACCGCCAGCATCCGGGCAGCGAATCTACCCTAAGATTCGCCAATAACTCTCAGTGGGCCGGGGAGGTGAACACACTGGCACCATTTTAATGCCGGAGAGTCTTAAATTAGGACAATTCCTACGGGCAAACTAATGACAACAGTTTAATTATTTCTTCCCTCCCATTCCCTCCCCCTCCTTCCCTCTCTCCTCCTCCCTCCCTCCCTTCCTTCTTCCCTCCCTCCCTCCCTCCCTCCCTCCCTTCCTTCTTCCCTCCCTCCCTCCCTCCCTCCTCTCATTCATTCTTTTGTTTGTTTGTTCCTTCCTTCCTCCCTCCCTTCCTTTCTTTCTGCATCCAACACTCCCTCAGGCTCAGCCATGACATACTGGGGAAAACTCAGGACATCTCACATGCCTGGCAGGTGACAAGTGTTCTACCGCTTAGGTCACACCCCCCAACCTAAGATAAACTATCAGTCACCCATTGCTCATTAATTTGCTTGAGCGGGCACCAGTAACGTCTCCATGGTGAGACTTGTTGTTACTGTTTTTGGCATATCGAGTACACCACGGGGAGCTTGCCAGGCTCTCTGAGAGGGGCGAAGGAATCGACCCCGGGTCGGCCATGTGCAAGGCAAACGCCCTGCTGCTGTGCTATCTCTCCAGCCACTTTTCACATGAGATGCTGCATGTGGGAAGGCTCAGAGAGCAGGACATCCCATGGTTGGGCAAGAAAAGGATCCAGCACATCTGCTCCAGATCGCTGTCAGACGGGTGGGGTTGCAGACAGTCTAGGAGTCAGAAAAAAGTTCAGCCTGCAGACTTTTACCACCAAGCTCATGACACAGTGCCCTCGGCCCCGTCTTCCCTTTCACACGCGTGTCCACAAGGCCACCATTTTCAGATTCCCGCTCACGCCTTCAGACCCCGCCCTGAAGTGTGCTGGGAAGCCGATCCTCTTGGGAGACCCCCCTGTCCGACCCCCAGACTTTGCAGCGCTGGTACTTTCCCTGGCAAAGAGGAGTAAAAAGGGTGCCTGGCACGCAAGTCACGCCCCTAAAACTCCACTGTGATACGGAGGGTTGTCTTGAGCTTTCCAGACGGGTCTAATATGATTGTGAAGGTCTTTCAAAGCCAGAGAGGGAGGCGGAGCACTGAAGGCAGGACAGGGCGTCTGCAGCGCTGGGAGCACAGCTCCGAGGGGGAGCAAAAAGCAGCGGCAGTTCGAGGCCCGGGGTTCCACCCGCAGCACCTTTGCCGACGCCCTGGGGTCTGGGGGTCCCTGGGAGGCAGCCCAGAGGCCGAGCATGTTCCAGAATGTAAGATAACGACGTGGTGCTAAACTGAAGCCACTGGGTTGGGGGTCGTGTGCTAAAGCAGCAACAGCAAACACAGGTTCTCGGGGTCTCTGAGCCCCTGCGCCGCTGAGATGTGAGGCAGGCACCTGAGTCAGGGAAGGGGGCTCAAAGGAGTACCATGGCGGCTGGAGGGACAGCACAGCGGGGAGGGCGTTTGCCTTGCACGCAGCTGACCCGGGTTCGATTCCCAGCATCCTGTAGGGTCCCTCGAGCACCGCCAGGAGGAATTCCTGAGTGCAGAGCCAGGAGGAACCCCTGAGCATTGCTGGGTGTGACCCAAAAAGAAAAAAAAATTATCAAGCATGCTTTGCAGGCAGGAGGCCCGGGTGGGTCCCAGGCACGACATGGTTCTCTGAGCACCGCCCCCAGGTCCAGTGCTCCAAGGCCAGGGGATCTGCTTGACCCCCAAGCCACAAACAAAGCAAGCTCGGGGCGTGGGGGAGTGAAGCTGATGCAATAGGGGAAACCTGAAGGCCTAACTAAGACCGGGTCGGGGGCTTGTTGGTCCACACTCCGGTTGCCCTCATGGTGGCCAGCAGCGAGGCTAAAGCCACCCACTTTCACCTCCATCACCCCCGCCCACACCCGCCTGCCCCTGGAGGCAAACTCTTTATCCATCCCAGTTCCCAAAGAGCAATCGGGGCCGGCTGGTGAGGAAGGCGGGCACGTGATGACACCGCCACGGACGGACGGACGTGGAGACAGCGGGCAGCTCCATCCCCCTCGCCTGGCGTGAAGGAAGCTGCATCTGACCAGAGACCGGGAAACGAGAGACAGAGAGAGAGAGAGAGACAGAGACAGACAGAGAGGAGAGAGAGAAGATAGAGAGAGAGAGAGAGAGAGGGGAGAGAGAGAGAGACAGAGACAGAGAGAGGAGAGAGAGAGAATAGAGAGAGAGGGGAGAGAGAGAGGAGAGAGAGAGGGAGAGAGACAGAGAGAGAGGAGAGAGAGAGGATAGAGAGAGAGGAGAGAGAGAGAGGATAGAGAGAGAGAGGGGAGAGAGAGAGAGGAGAGAGAGAGACAGAGACAGAGACAGAGAGAGAGGAGAGAGAGAGGATAGAGAGAGAGAGAGGGGAGAGAGAGAGAGCGAGAGAATGTTTGTTGCTGTTGGAACCCCCATCTTCGGGATGATTGATTGACTCTTCAGTATTTGCTTTTACCTTCACTCCAGTTAAAAGAGTCCGGTCTTCCGCCCAAGAGGCTGATTAATAAGCCTTCAAAAGCTGCTTGTCTTGAAAGGATTCGTCCGAGTCCATTTCAATGTTCCTTTGTTTGTTTCTGCAGCCGAAAGGCCACCAACTCGAGAGTTCCTCTCGGTTGATTCGCTCTTCCACTAAATGTCCAGTCGCTATTGTTTTATTGCAATCTATTTACAAGAAATGGGCGAATTTTTTTTTTCTCCGTGATGCCGGGAGCCCTGGGCTGTGTTTATTTATTGCTTCTGTGCTCTCCAGAAGCAGTCCTTGGGATTCAACTGCCAATGTAAGGGATTAAGGGGCTAAGTGAGTCTGACTAGGGCAGGAATCTTTCAAATGTGCTTCTCTCACCCAGTTCTTTTGCAGGCAATTTTTATTTAACACACACACACACACACACACACACACAGACGCACAGACAC
The DNA here is from genome assembly GCF_027595985.1 of Sorex araneus. Classification (NCBI taxonomy): domain Eukaryota; kingdom Metazoa; phylum Chordata; class Mammalia; order Eulipotyphla; family Soricidae; genus Sorex; species Sorex araneus. Next base: position 219,167,144 of record NC_073305.1, read on the forward strand.
ACACGCGCACGCGCGCGCACGCCTGCACCCACACATCCACCGTTCCTTATTACAGCTGGGTAACAAAACAATTACATTCCCCCGATCTCTGCAATCTCTTTCGTTTCCATCCACGCGGGCGGAACAAGCATCCTTCTCCAAAGACGCTTCCTTCCCGTCATTAATCATGCGCTTTTGCCCTTCGCCGGAACGCACCCCACAGAAATATTTAGCGTCCGTCCTGCCACCGAACAAGCCCCTCTCGGCAACCACGGAAGGGAATCTGCTCAATTGCCTGGAAACCATTTCTGTCAGAAACATTTTCCTTCTGACCAGGGGCCCGTCGGCGCCGCTTCTCACTCGCAGCCTCCAGCTGAAGGATGGGCTGACGCCGCAACATCCGGGGACCCTGGGGCGGGGAGGGGAAACCCAGCCCTCCCTAAACCCAGCTGCCCCTGTCCCTGACTCCTCGCTACGCACAAAGCCTCGGCACACGGGTCCTGAAAGCCAGCACCTTCCCGGTGCGAGCCCTGACCGGTGCTTGGTTTAAGTCATCGTCTTTGTTCAGCACAGGATGGTCCAAAAGGATGGGGAGGTGCCACTGGTGATGCGGCTGATGCTAGTTCACCATCACGTGACAGTGGGCTCGGATGAGTTCTGAGCTCATTAAGTTCCCCCAGAGACCCCACAGCGAGGGAAACAGGCTTCCTTGTTGGTCCTGCTTTGTTCTGAGAGGGAGAATTTCACTGTCTCTGTCATCCCGTGGCTCATCAATTTGCTCGAGCGGGCACCAGTAACGTCTCTCATTGTGAGACTTATTTGTTACTGTGTTTGGCATATCCAATATGCCACGGGGAGCTTGCCAGGCTCTGCCGTGCGGGTTCGATACTCTCGGTAGCTTGCCGGGCTCTCCAAGATGGCCGGAGGAATTGAACCCGTGTAGGCCGCGTGAAAGGCGAATGCCCTACTGCTGTGCTATGAATTTTTTTTTCTTTTTTGGCCACACCCGTGATGCACAGGGGTTACTTCTGGCTCTGCACTCAGGAATCCCTCCTGGCGGTGCTCAGGGGACCCTATGGGATGCTGGGGATTGAACTCGTGCAAGGCTAATGCCCTCCCTGCTCGACTATCACTTCAGCCCCCAGAGAGAATTTAAATCTTATATCTTAAAAACTGATCTGATGCTACTTAACATCTGCTTAGAAATAATTTCATGTTTCTATCTCAGCATGGCACATGCTAGGGCTGAATGGCTGTTTGTTGAGGGGGATGGGTGTGTGCACTGGTTGAACTCTGGCCTCTGTCGATGACATGCCAGGAGCATGGTGGTTCCGAGAGTGTCTCCAGGCCTGGCCTGGTCCTACCCCCCCCCCTCCCCAGAGCCAGCCCTGCCTCAGGTCGTGATGGAGAGAAGTCAGACTCAGCTGATTCTGGGCCTCCGTAACTAAAGCTCCGTTTCCTCTCTGGCCCTGCAACCCTTGCCAGGGATTGAGACTTAAAGTCTGGGATGGACCCACGTGGACCGTGGAGGTGGGGGGTCCCCAGAGCGAAAGCCCTGGGAACGGGGAAGGGACACGGGAGCGTGAGAAGCAAGTCGGGTTCTACTCAAGTGCCGCTTCTTATTCCCGAAGAGCCCCTTGCCCTGCGCATCTTTTCAGGAGATTATTCTGTTAAAGGTCAATGCAGTTGCATTAAGGTTGGCTTTAAGCTTCTTAACATTTGCTGTCTCGTTTCTATTCCTCTCAAAGCCCTTCTTTGTTCAACTTGGCTCTCTCAGTGATTCTAACCAGAAGGTAATAAATTCTAGAGACAGAATTGCCATCTCTCTCTCTCTCCCTCGTCCCCCCCTTTCCCTCTCTCCCATTTTCTCACTCTCTCGCTCTCTTTCTCTCTCCTCCAGAAAGAAGAAGAGCTAATGACATTTCCACTTGACATAATTTCTCCAATAAGTTATCTCACACCGCAGACGATGTTTCAGAGTCATCCATATTGAAAACCTGGCCCCGTAGACCGTGAGGGCCATCAGAATTGAGGTTGCTGGCCCTGTGCAGAGCCTCTCTCGTGACCGAGTGCCCGGCCTGGGTAAGGGAAGCCACAGACGCCTTCTCAGGGGGAATCCGACCTTGGGCTGAGCTCACTCAGATGGAAAACACTAACCACCGGGCTATTTATTACAGCCTTTGCCAACCTCTTGAAACTTCTTCTGTCTTCCCACAACTGTGGACTCACACCTGCCCTGTGTTACCAGCCCCAAACTGGCACAGTGATCATCAAAGTGGTAGGTCAGTAGATTTTAGCCTTGTCCAACTGTGGGCTGGGCTTTGAAGACCGCTAATTTGGAACATTGAAGAAGACAGGGGTGGGGTGGGGTGTGGGAAGTGTATGTGTGTGTGTGTGTGAAAGAGAGAGAGAGAGAGAGAGAGAGACATAGACAGAGACAGAGAGAGATAGAGAAATAGAGACAGAGACACAGAGAGAAAGAGAAAGAGAGACAGAGAGATAGAGACAGAGACACAGAAAGAGAAAGAGAGACAGAGACAGAGACAGAGAGAGAGATAGAGACAGAGACACAGAAAGAGAAAGAGAGACAGAGAGAGATAGAGATAGAGACAGACACACACAGAGACAGAGACACATACACAGAGAGAGAGAGAGAGAGAGGAGAGACTCACCTTTAGAAGGGGATCCTGCTGAGTGAAATGAGTCAGAGGGGGGGGACAGAGAATGACTCCCCCCCTCTGTGAGATGTAAAGAAACAGTCGGGGAGTATCAGAGCCCGAAGGCAGTAGGACAAAGAGCAGGAGAACTGGTCTTAGCAGGGACTTGTTGCCCTGCACGGAGGGGAAGACGGGAGAGGTCAGGGAAGGGAGCAGTGTGGTAGTGCTAAGAGCACAGGGGCCACTCCGGGTCAGGACTAGGTGCTGGAAGGAGGGCAGGGGACACTGTCCTATTGGTAACAGCACAGTAAACCTCAGCGCCTAGAAGGGGGAAAATGTGCCTGTCGTAGAGGCAGGCTGGGAGGCAGGAGGAAAACTGGGGACACTGGAGGAAGGAAGTGGACGTTGGGGAAGGGAATAGTGCTGGAATGCTGTACCCCCAAACTCAACCGTGGAGAATCTTGTGACTTTGTAATTCATGGTGACTCAATTTTTAAAAATTAAGGAAGAAGATAGAAGGAGATGGGAATTGTGTGTGTGTGTGTGTGTGTGTGTGTGTGTGGAGAGAGACAGAGAGACAGACAGAGGCAGAGAGAGAAAGAGAGACAGACAGAGAAAGAGACAGAGGAAGAAAGAGAGCCAGAGAGAGACAGAGACAGAGACAGAGATTGAGTTTCACATCCAAATTGTTCTCACTTTGAGATTTTATCATTTTCAAGTTTTGGGGGACACTACAAGATGAGCAGAAACCCGATGGGAGATGGAATAAATCCTCCAGGCATTGCCCAAGCAACGCCTCTAGCTCTGAGGAGGGGATGAGTCTTGTTCCGCAACTTAAGGATCGGTTCACTCTTGCCCAAACTTCCTTCTGGAGAAACTTCCTCTTTCCTTGAAACAAGCGTGGGGCAGTTTTGCGTTTCTTCCTTCTCCTTGTGCCCTCTTGGCCCTGGCCTCCCCTTCTCCGTCTCCCGGGGCTTCAGACACACACCCATGTCCCCAGTGCGGGAGGGCAGCCCGCCTGCAGAATGGACCCACCACAGGGGAGGGACTCGTGCCCACTGATGAATCTGCGGGTGGCAGTACCCGTGCAGGAGGGAGGGCGAAGGTTTGGGAGGAGCATAAGGGAAACCTCTGTGGAAGGCGACTGAGCAAAAATTCAACCGTATCGCCGGGGCCTGTCTGTACCGAGCTTCCCAGCCCAAGTCATGGGGGTCACTCTGGGCAGGAGGAAAGTCTGGTGGTGCCCGATGCCACCCAACATCCCTCGGGACTTCCTGGTTCCTCTCACAGGAGTTAGCGCAGTCTCCCAGCTGCCTCCCAGGGGGCGGACGACGGTTGTGGGGCTTCTCAGATCATTTTTCTCTTTGGAAACGTTTGATGGGTGGAGGGTTAGGAGAGGGTGAATGAAAAAAGGAAGAAGAAAAAAGGAGCCAGAATTGGACTCTTAGGAGATCAAAGGGGGGAAGGAGAGGTCTCCCTAAATCTAACTTAAAAACAGGGCTGGAGCAATAGCACAGCGGGGAGGGCATTTGCCCTGCACGGGGCCAACCAGGTTCAATTCCCAACATCCCATGTGGTCCCCTGAACACTGCCAGGGGTAATTCCTGAGTGCAGAGCCAGGAGGAACCCCTGTGCATTGCTGGGTGTGACTCAAAAAGCAAAAAAAAAAAAATCTAACTTAAATTAAGAAAATGTTTGTGAAACCGAAAATAAATCTGGCTCCAGAGTGATTACTGGACGAACCATTTTAGTTCTTGGGGTTGGGGGAGCCGGCCCGTAGTTCACGCTCTGGCCCGTAGTTCACACTTCGGCTGGGTGTTACGTGCACGGTGCATGTGCCAGGCTGATGGATGCCACAGGTAGCCGTAGAGGGTCACTTGCCACCAGCCCTGAGCACCACTTCCTGAAACGCAGTCCTGCCTGCAGGGTCCCACCCTCCTCCCTCTAGACGGGGACCGGGAACTCCCTGAGTTCTTGTGCTCAGACGTCTCTGCTCACCTCTGCCTGAAGTGGGGACAGACAGGAGGGGCGCCCGGGCTCTGTCCAGACATGAGCCAATATCTCGGCAATCCTCTGCACCCCCAGGAGTGAGCAGCTGCGGGGAGGGTCGATGGTACCCTGGGGAGGTGGAGGCGCAGAGGAAGGATGTGGATGGGAAAGAGAGGACGTGAGGTCGCGCTGTGTGTGTGGAGTGGGCCCTGGCGGGTGGGTGTGTGCGCCAGCTGCTTGCTTGCCGGTGGTAGAGGAGCTTGAGCCCCTGCCACCCAGAGGTTTCGGTTACTATCCCGAGGGTCTTCCGCTAAGGTAAGGCGCCGCTCTGGCCAGCCCATCTGCCCACCTGGCCCCACTCAGCAGTGCCGGGACACTGGGATGGAGTGAACCTGGTCTGTTTTAACTTTCAATCCGACAGCTTCCTGGGGGCGCATTGTGAACACTTGCTGAAGGATGGAGGTAGGGTGTAGGGTGTAGGGTAGTAGGGTGGGGGTCCCCTTTGGTGGTCCTGCTGCTGCTGCTGCTGCCAGGGCCTCACCTGGCAGTGCTGGGGGTGAGGTGGGGCACAGGCCACTCCAAGTACAACCACATCTCACAAGGGGGGTGCAGGCTGGCTGTGCCTGCGGACCACCAGGGTCAAGATCCTGGTATTTCCCCTAGTGAAATATAAAGGTGTGGGCTCCGAGAACAGACGACTGGTTACAGAAACTTTGGTACATCTACACCAGGGAATACTATGCAGCTGTTAGGAGAGATGAATCATGAAATTTGCATATAAGTGGGTGGACCTGGAGAGCATCATGCTAAGTGAAATGAGTCAGAAAGAGAGGGACAGACATAGGAGGGCTGCACTCACTTGTGGAGTATAAAGTAACAGAATGGGAGACTAACACCCAAGGATGGTAGAGATAAGGACCAGAAGGAGGGCTCCACGGCTTGGAAGCCGGCCTCACATGCTGGGGGAGAGGCAGCTCAGACAGAGAAGGGACCGCTCGTAAAGGGTGCTGGGAGGGCCCGCTCGGGATGGGCGATGTGTGAAAGTAGGCTATGGACCGAAATGATGGCCACTCAGTACCTGCACTGCAAACCACAATACCCCAAAGGAGAGAGTGAAAGGGAATGTGCCTGCCACAGAGGTGGGAAGGGGGACCGGGGGTGGCAGGAGGGATACTGGGAACATTGGTGGTGGAGAATGGGCACTGGTGGAGGGATGAGTACTCAATTATTGTATGACTGAAATGTAAGCACAAACGTTTGTAAGTCTGGAACTGTACCCCATGGTGACACGTTAAAAAAATAATAAATAGGGGCCGAGCAATAGCACAGCAGGTAGGGCGTTTGTCTTGCACGTGGCCGACCCGGGTTCGATCCCCAGCATCCCATATGGTCCCCCAAGCACTGCCAGGGGCAATTCCTGAGTGCAAAGCCAGGAGTAACCCCTGAGCATTGCTGGGTGTGACCCAAAAAAGCAAAAAAATAAAAATTAAAAATAAAATAAATAAAGCAGTGGGCTCATAAATATATCTTATACTCTAAACCTGGAAAAAACCCACCAAATTCCCTCCATGAACAAATGGAGAACAAATGGAGGTACATCTATTCCATGGGGGCTCAGCTCTATTACCTAGAATTAGGCACATTCCAAGACAGAACCCTGACTCCAAAAGCCGCAGCGTGTGCAAACCCACTTTGGTTTTGTTCCGTTTTGTTGGGGTGGGGGTGATGGTATGATGACACCTGACAGTGTCCAGGGGACCACGAGGCGGCAGGGAATGCAGCCAATGCACACAGCTAGTGCACACACCCCAGCACACCGACCCACAGGTAGGCCCGGGATCATGGTCTTTATATCACTTGGGGAAGTTCTTCTAGAGACAGGAAGCAGAGGAGAAGCCGGCATGGGTTGGGTTAGGGAGAAGGGCTAAGTATGAAGGAATTTGGGGTGCCGAATCTATTCTGCACCTTGATTTCAGTGGTGTCTATCAAAATTTCTATCGCCATATGCCATAAGGGAAACTGAAGCGGTCATCGAAGCCCTAGCCAAACAGGGCGTTCAAACTCACAACATCAGGATCCTCCGTGAGCTATATTACAGATTCACCACAGGATCTCACCACTCTACAAAGAAGTGATCGTTGATGTAAAGATGCGACACCATTTCACTGAAGCTCTTCAGTGCCACCCTTGAGAATATCATGCGATGACTGGAATGGGAAGGAATGGGAGTGAAGATAGACAGTCGGCAACTACACCACTGCCGTTTTGCTGATGACATGGTTCTAATTACACCAAACATTAGCCAAGTGGCACAAATGCTGGCCGACTTCAACCTCAAGTGTGGAAAGGTCTGACTGCAGCTGAATCTCACCAAGACAATGTTCATGAGAAACAAACTAGTTCCTGATGTCCCATTTGCTCTCAATGGAATGAACATCTCTGAATGCAGCAGCTATGTGTACCTGGGTCGAGAACTCAACATGGCAAATGACCTGGCACCTGAACTGCACAGGAGGAAGAGAGCAGCGTGGAACGCCTTCAAGAGCGTCGAAGAAGTGTTTAAGAGGACTAAGAACCTCTGGCTCCAGGCACATCTTTTCGACTCCACTGTTCTTCCTGCACTAACATACGCCTCAGAGACCTGGGCCCTAGGAAAACAGGATGAGAACGCTGTTTGGGTTTCCCAAAGAGGAGTCGAAAGAGCTCTGCTTGGAGTATCATGTTTCACTCAAGTGACAGGAGGAATTCGGAGTTCTGACCTCCATCGACAATCAAGAATAAGGGACGCTGTCTCATTTGCCAAGGCATCAAAAATCAGATAGGTGGGACACGTAATACGATTTAGAGATGACCGCTGGACTAGAGCTGTTACCGACTGGATTCCATGGAATGTCAAAAGACCACGTGGCCACCCATCTACGAGATGGTCAGACTTCTTTGTCAAGACCCTGAATGAACAGTTTGAGGCTCTTCGTGTTCCTGGAGTGAGCAGACGCCATTGGGCTACATTAGCACATGACAGGGATGAATGGAGATGTTACTGGCGCCCACTCTAACCAATCAACGAACAATGGGATGACAAGTGATACAAGTGATGCCATAAGGAGTGACTGTTTGTCATTGATTTGCTGTCAGCTCACAATATTTCAGAATTTGGGGGTACAGCATTCCAACGTTACATGTGTATGGCAACCACTATTCCCATTATCTAAATCTCAGCTCCATTCTACCTCCACCCAGAACCCCTCAGCCCGTTCTTCCCCCGGCCCCTCCCTCTCCTGTAGCCCTGAGTTCTCAGAGACTCCGACTTAACCCTGGGCATTGTTCACTCACTTCAGTCATTCATCTCCCACATACGTGTGAAGCCACCTCGTAATTGTCAAGGAGTAATGTGTACGCCCAGTAATTCATATTTCAAGATAAGAGAGTAATAATAAATTAAAATTTTGTTCGGGTACGGAGAGAGAGCGTGTAATTATACAAGACTGAAAGCATTAACCAGGAAAATGCCGAGTTTTCTGAAAATGTGGGGCAGGTGTGTCCACACCAACTAAGCTCTGGTGTGGGTGAGTGACCTGGGAGCTCATGTCTCTGCATGGAACACACGTGCTCAGGCTAACCTGTCAACCGGGAGCAGGTGAAAAATGCTTCTCACTGGGGGTGGAGAGAGAGCACAGCGGGTAAGGCACTTGCTTGCCCTGCGTGCGTCAGACCCAGGTTCAGCACACAGAACCCGGTGTGATCTTCTGAACTCTGCCAGGAGTGATCCCTAAGCACGAGCCAGGAGTAAACCCTAAGCACCACCACACGTGGCCCAAAACAGGGAAATAAGAGGTAACTATGATGTTATCATTTTAAGGGTATAGCCATAGTCTCTTCATATGAAATGCTTCCTCTGGGTCAAAGGATCAACATTTCTATTTGGTTAATAATAATTGGATGTGATTTGTTAGTTCTTATGTCTCTGCCAGGAGGGCATGATCTTGTCATTTGAGCAATGGACAAAAAACATTCAGGGGCTGGAGCAATAGTACAGCTGGGAGGCTGTTTGCCTTACACAAAGCCAACCTGGGTTCGATGCCCAGCATCCCATAGGGTCCCCCAAGCACCGCCAGGAGTAATTCCTGAGTGCATAAGCCAGGAAGAACCCCTGTGAATCGCCGGGTGCGACCCAAAAAGTGACCCCCCCAAAAAAAAACATTAAAATAGCTAAAGTCATCTCCCCAAGATCACTGAGATAAATCAGTCTTCTCCAGAACTTTCTTGAGTCAAAGCATTGGCCAGCAAAACCGCCACAAACCAAGAACCTACAGCCTCCCTGTAAGAGACTGGCAGAGACACGCTCCAAACAGTCCAGGACCCCGCGGCTGATTCATCCGTTTCTGTTTCCACCTCTCTCTGTGATGGGTTCCCAGAGTAGCATCACGTTGCCTTCTGGTCGACTGACTCTGACACATGAGGTATCACTCACTTCCTGGTGATACCCACAGTGGGACCTTTCTAGCAACATCTTCCAAAAATTCTTTTGATCTTTTTTGTGAGGCAAAGAAAAAAGAAAAAAGAAACCTCCAGTAATCAGCTTTCCTCCAACATTCCACTTTGTAATCTTGATTGGGTCAAACGCTTGGAAATGGTGTTAAGAGGCTCAGCTCACAGGGAGACAAATTGAGTTGGCTCTGATGCAACAGAACTTCTTCCAGGCCACCATCCTCCATGCAAAGTCATTTTCGTGGCAACCTGGCAGGGGACAAGTTACAGACATTCCCATTTTAATGAGAAAGTGGAGAGTTGGAGGGCTTCCGTCTCCCAGGCCAGAGATGTTTTTGAATTATTAAAGAAGACATTGGTGGAGGGAATCAGTCAAAGTTAGTCTACACTTGTTAAATGTGAAATTACGCAAAGAACAGAAATGAGATCTGTGTCCCAAGGAGAAGAAGAGAGCTGGACCAAACAGTTTTAAGAGGATACAGAATGAAATGGAAAATATAACCAGCACAGCCAGGCTCAACATCAATGAAGCAAGGAAGCGAGTAAATACCTCTTCGGATATTTAAAATGCAGCTGAATTTTCTTTCCAATGTTATATTATGAAAATTTTCAAACATAGTGCCACCTCGGAAGGACAGCACCATGCTCGTAAGTACCATTCAGAGTCAATGTTTGAAGAAGTTGGCCAGAGGGGCTGGAGCAATAGCACAGTGGGGAGGGCGTTTGCCTTGCACGCGGCCGACCCGGGTTCGATTCCCAGCATCCCATATGGTCCCCTGAGCACCGCCAGGGGTGATTCCTGAGTGCAGAGCCAGGAGTAACCCCTGAGCATCACCGGGTATGACCCAAAAAGCAAAAAAAAAAAAAAGTTGGCCAGAAACTAGAGAGAGAGAGTACAGGGTTTGGGACAACTTCCCTTGAATGCCACCAATGTCAGCTAAATCTCTGACAATGCATATGTTCTTCTGAGCACCAACAAGGGACCACTTCTCAGCACAGAGTCTCCGGGCACCATGGACTTGACCAAAACTCCCCTTCAAAAACAAATGACCGAAGTTGCTTTGTGGATCCTTCATGGAGGTACAGAATCTGTGTTTCGCTGACCCAGCTGAAAGCAAGTCACAAACATCGTGATACTTAACTTCTCAATTCTTCAGTTATGTTCTTCTACATAACTCCAATAGGCTTTGAAAGTCATGGTCCATAAATCGTGGGGAATCATAAAACGAAAGGGAAAAATATTCATTTTGCTGTCTGTGAATTGTCTTTGGTTTAGAATGACTTTGGGCAAAACGCATTTTGACTTTGGCGCTGTAATCTCGCCGGGTCTATTCAGTTTGTGTGATTTATTCTACAGACAGAAGAGAGAGGTGAGTCTGAGTTGTCCCTTCCCCGAAGGCACTGGAAGTAAGGTCACCCTCCGGTGGTTTAAAATAGGACATCCATATAGAGCACGACAGACTTGGGAATAGAAGGTCAGTCTGTTCACAGAACGGGGGCGAGATCTACAAGCCGGGCTTGAACACCACGTGGTAGGATGAGGATTTAAGTTCTTTAGAAGGGACTTGGTTCATCAGACTTAGAGAGTCAAGAGTGAGTGTCCAGCTGAACCTCATGGCAGGGGCTTGGATCTGGGGGGAGGGGGAGGGACGGGGAGCAGTCAACCTAAGGAACTGCACCTGGAAATGGATGGATGACCTTGGGAGATGAAGGACAGTTGCAGCAACAAAATAAAATTCCCCTTGTTCCTCCTCAGGAACACATGTTCACCAAGCGAGCTTTGGAGCTAACTTGGCACCCCCTGGAGCTTCCTTGGCTAGACCCAGATAATTATCCCAAAGGCTTGGCAGTTCCAGTCCTCATGTTTAATTTATAAGCTGGTATCTGATGTTCTCACTAACTTTCATCCATCCAGTCATACTACAAAGAGCCCCTTACTAGGGGGACCTGGGATGCCTCACTGGCCTCATCCTCTCTTCATCTTCATCCTCATGATCCTCATCTATCTACACCAGAAGCACCACCCAATGCTCGGTATTGTTCCTAGTGGCTGGTGTGGAATCACCTGTATTAATAAACTTATTTTTCAAGACATTCTGAGAGAGACCCTTTTCAGAAGTTGGAAAAGCTGGAATCTGAGGTCCAGAGGAAGTTAGGATTAGGATCTGAATTCAGTCGGCGTCTAGGCTGCACCGCCATCCTGGGAGTCCATCAGGCATTCTTGAGCTTTCAAGGTGGACAGTCCAGCCCTGAGTGGAGTGTGGGAAGATCTCATCAAAGTACACCCCTCTTGGTCAGCCCCCAGCTCATCACCAGCATGATAGAGTATCTCTGGAATGTTTATGTGGAGTCAGACCTCACTGGATTGTAGTTAGATGCAGTTTTGACTAGAGTATGGGTCCAAGGAGACTTGAGTATTTGTTTTTTTATTATTATTATTGAATCACCATGAAAAAAGTTACAAAGGTTTAAGTCTCAGGCATACAATGCTCAAACCCCATCCCTTCACCAGTGCACATGTTCCACCACCAAGAACCCCAGAATACCTCCCATCCCACCCCACCCCCACCTCTGTGGCTAATGATCTTCACTTTACTCTCTCTATACTTTGATTACATTCAATATTTCAACAGAAAACTCACTATTATTATTTGGAATTTTCCCCCAACAATCAAACCTGCTGAAAAGGCATCATTTGATAATTTGCTTTCCACTGCTGAGAATGAAGAGTATATGAGGTCACACGGCCACGACAGCGGCCTCGCGGTTTTGGATTTCTGGTATTTTAGTAATTAAGTCCAGAGAAGTTTCTGCCAGAAGCCGTGTCACTGCAAGCTCGTACCTCCAGTTACTGGGCTCTATAAGATGGCGGCCATCGTGCAGCCACCGCCGCCACCACCACCGAGAAAAGAAAAAACCGAGAGAGAAAAACCTTTCCCCTCCTGGGTGGCATGCGGTCACATCTCAGGTCACAGTCTAGAGGCATTTCTGTAAGAAGCTGCTGGGTTAATAGGCCTCCGGGTTGAGCGTTCTTTTCATGTCTAAAATAACACACCAGAGGGGGCGAGAGAGAGAGTACAGTGGGTAAGGTGCTTGCCTTGCATGCAGCTGACCCAGGTTCAATCCCCGGCACCTCGTGTGGTCCCCTGAGCCCACCAGGAGTGATCCCTGAGCACAGAGCCAGGAGTCATCCCTGAGCACTGCCATGTGTGGCCCCCAAACCAAAACACAAAATAAAATAAAACAGTTTACTTGAAGTTCAGGACAAGAGTACGAAAGGGACTCGGTAAAGCAAAGAGACGTTTCTTCTTACTCACCAGCTGTTGATGTAGGATCACCAACGTTAATGAATGAAGTGCTAATCCCATCCCGAAAACACTCCATGAAGGAAGCTTGAAAGATGCCAGTGGGGAAGAACTTTGGCCCCAGCTCATTTGACGTTCTCTACAGACTAGAGCAAAGACAGGATCTTTCCAAGCTGGGGCTGGAGAGACCGTTGTGCAAGGGTTGCGAGGGATTTATTTGCCTTGCACAGATGATCTTGGCTCCATCCTCAGGGCTACTCATAGTCTTCCAAGCATGGTCCAGAGTGACCCAAGAGCCAGATAAATAAAGTAAATAAGTAAGGTTTCATGATTTAGATTTAGTCCTGTTGCTATGAGCAAATCATCCCGAACTTAGTGGCTGAAAATAACTCTTTTGGATGAGCTTCCAGCTCTGATCAGAAGTCCAGGCAGCGCCTGAAGCTGGGAACTCTGCAATCCCAGCTGAGGTTGGCGTCCTGCGGGGCTTCAGGTTGCTACGGCAGCTTGTGGGTTTTTTTTTTTTCTTTTTGGGTCACACCTAGCGATGCTCAGGAGTTGCTCCTGGTTTTGCACTCAGGAACTACCCCTGGTGGTGCTCAGGGGACCCTATGGGATGCTGGGAATCGAACCCGGTTCAGCCGCGTGCAAGGCAGATGCCCTCCCCGCTGTGCTATCGCTCCGGCCCCAGCTGGTGGGTTCTTGTGGGATTGAGCCCTTCCTCCTGTGGCAGCTCACCCAGGGACCGTGTGCTTCTTGCTGGAGAGCTACGGAGAGATGGAACTTTGTTTTCTTTTCGAATGCTCTTTGAAGGGCTCACCTGATTAAATCACACCCACCCAGGAAAGATCTCCCTTGCCACAACCTAAGGTCAACTGAGTAGTCATCTTCCTTGGGGATTGCTATAATAGTCACTGTTCTTGCCCACATTCAAGATGTGAGTAATCTAGAAGAATGGGTTGGGGGACACTGGAGAATAGATCAGGGGAGGGTTGGTTTTTAGTTGGGTACCACAGTCTAAGGGTGAATATTCCTTGGGACCAGAGGGCTAGAACAAGCAAGTAGGGCATCCTTGCATGCAGCCAACTCAGTTCCTGACACCCCATGTGAGCCCCCAAACTCAGCCAGAAGTGATCCCTGAACTCAGGGCCAGGAGTAAGCCCCGAGCACTGTGGGGTGTCTCCCCTCCAAAATAAATAAATAAATAAATTGCTTCTGAGAGGTATGCCAATACTTGCCTCTCCATGCCAGCCAACATGGTGCCACCAGCTCTGTCTTCCCCACCAGGCACCAGCAGTGAACCCCATCACTCACTGAGGCAGCTCTAAGATCCGTGCAGGACTGCCGTACCGTAACTCTGCCATCCATCCCATCCTGCTGGCGTGTGCGTGTACCTATACAGGACGTATGAGTATATTTGGCTGATATGTGTTTATCAGCAAAACTCTATGTATAAATTTTGGACTCAAAATATCGAGTGGATAACCCCCCCCCCCGCTGCCCCCTGCCAAGTGTCCATGCAGATTGGCGCTTCACTCGGTCGCAGCGGATGTCTCCGTGGAGGGCGTGCCGGAATCCATTCAGATCACACACGAGCCACTGGGCAGTTCCTCTTGGCATGAAGTGTCCAACACATCGGCATAGCCAATGCCCTTGGCTGTTCCAAATAATTCCCAAACAGAGAGAAAGAGAAAGTCACATTTTCGGGTCTATAGAAGCAGCCGGATGCGTTAGCTGGCCGGTGTGAGGAGCGTCTGGGAGTTGGGTGAGCCTGTTGGGTGGTGGGGCGGGGTGAGGGGGAGAATTGGGAGGTGGGAGCAACGACGATGCTCTTTGTGGGGAAGAAAGAACACAGGACAGCCTCCCTCCCACCCTGGCTTGCTGCTATGTTAGATGGACTCAGTCACAAATCACGCACGTTGAATCAGCCACACGCGGCCAACCCGGGTTCAATTCCTCCCTCCCTCTCGGAGAGCCCGACAAGCTACCGAGAGTATCTCACCTGCATGGCAGAGCCTGGCAAGCTCCCCGTGGCGTATTCGATATGCCCAAAAGAGTCACAACAAGTCTCACCATGGAGACGTGACTGGTGCCCGCTCGAGCAAATCGATGAGCAACGGGACGCCAGTGCGACAGTGCTACAGTGAATGGACCAAACATTTGACTAAGAAGGGCTTCTGGGATACCTAGCCGGGCATTTCATGCTTCAGGCGGGATTGCCTTCCCCATGGTCACTTGCGGCAAGGGGCAGAGGGGGTTTATCAGCACAAAGAAGCCGCAGGCCATCTCCACGCCCCGTGTGGAGACCACCGCAGGAGAAAGAAGCCCCGTCTCCTCTGATCAAACCGGAGACACTTGAAAGAAGTCAGCCTCCCTCAGACGCGGGCCGTTCGCTAACGCCCAGGACCCCCGAGTTACCTCTTTGCTCCCTAGGAGGCTGCGTGAGAGAGTTCGGATACTCTGGCTCCTGGCCTTTGGGGGTCCCTGCACCTCCCCCCACCTCCTGTTTTCAATCAGTCTCGGGAGGGCAGAGGCCGTTGTTGAGAATTAGAGGAAGCAGCTTCCAAGTTGCTGCCTTGATGTCAGTAATTTAAAATCCAAGGAAGGGAGGTAGTGGGGAGGGGGGCATGGCAGGGTGTTGGGGGTGTGTGTGAATCAGCTTCCCTGATCAGTGTCACCTCCTGACAAGGCCACACTCAGAGAAAGGGGGCAGGAGTCACGGGAGCCTGAGGTCTCTGGGGCAAGAGAAAGGAAAGGGGAGAGGTGGGAGCCCGTCCCTCAGTCCCTCGGCCCCTGTCCACACCCAAACAACCTGCTTTAGCAGCACTGTAAAGCTCAGGGTGAGGGTACATTTGGCCAACTCTGGCAGCTTTCACGACTCCTCCCCACACCCCCTACCCACCCCATTGCTTTGTCACAAGAGGGGGCACTTGGGAGTTGGGATATAGAGTTGGTATGCTGCCTCCTGGGTCCCCAAGGAACCACGTGCTGCTCCGAAGCTTTGGAGGGGACCAAAATGCGACCCTCGGCCCCCGGCAGGGTTGCTGAGTTTCCACTGGGAGAACCTCACCCCAAGAACAGAGCTGTCGGGATTTATGTGAAGGAAGCATTGGGGTAGGGGAGACTGAGGAAGCTGGGATGGAGAAGGGGCCACTAGGTGAACGATGCTCGGGGGTCTCGCTCGGGATGGGAGATGCTGGAAGTAGACTATGGACCGAACATGACGACTGCTTACTATCTGTCCTGCAAACCATCACACCCAAAAGGAGAGAGAGAAAAAGAGGGAGTGTGTCTGCTGCAGAGGCGGAGGTGGGATGGGGGGCAGGAATGGGGTGGGGCTGGCATGGGTGGGGGGGGATACTTCGAACATCGGTGGTGGAGAATGGGCACTGGTGGAGGGACGGGTGCTCGATCATTGTATGACTGAAATGTAATCATGAAAGTTTGTAAGTCTGTAACTATCTCACGGTGATTCATTAAAAATTAAAAAATAGGGGCTGGAGCGATAGCACAGTGGGTAGGACATTTGCCTTGCATGTGGCTGACCTGGGTTCGATTCCCAGCATCCCATAGGGTCCCCTGAGCACTGCTAGGAGTGATTCCTGAGTGCAGAGCCAGGAGGAACCCCTATGCATCGCCAGGTGTGACCTAAAAAAGCAAATAAATAAATACATAAAAAATAAAAGTATACAGGAAAAAAAGGGGGAGGGACCAAGGAAGGCAAATGGGGTCTCTGCAACCCTGCAGGGGCAGGCGGCCCCGGGGCATCCTTGGTGGCCAAGCTTGGCGTGTGCCCTTTAGGGAGACTTGTGGTGTCTGGATGGAAGCGCGGCCTCTATTTTTGTGCCACCCTATTTTTGAGCCAAGTCATCCGCTTGGCCTCAGATGGCTCTGCCAACTCTCCTTTCCAACTGGCTTCCCGGAGGAGCGGGCCGGAGCCGGCTGCTTATGTAAGGTCTGACTCCAGGCTCCCCGGCTGGGTGGAGGGGCGGGTCCAGCTGGAGGGATGCTACTGAGAGGGAGCGCCCTGCACAAGCGAAAGAGAGAAGTTTCCTCCTCTCCGCTGCCGAGGTGCCCACGGCCACACCCGCCCTCCCGCCGCCTCAGACCTCATTAAACTACAGCAGCCACGAGGCAGGAGTAGGGGCGGGGGCAAGGGACCAGAGGGGAGGGCGCTTGCCTTGCATGGGGCCTACCCCAGGTTGGAACCCCGGTATCCCATATGGTCCCCCAAGAACCCACGAGAGGTACTCCCGAGCACAGAGCCAAGAGTCCGCTCTGAGCACTGCCGGATGTAGCTCCCCCCCACCAAAAAGAAAATTTTTTTTTTGTTTGAAACAGACTGGGCTCCAGGAACATCTGTCCTTTGTGGCACAAGGTGGCACAACTAAGGCATAAGATGGGTCCCACAGGTATCAAAGCCCCCCACCACCACTGAAGTTTCTTTTTCTTTTTCTTTTTTTGCTTTTTGGGTCACACCCGGCGATGCTCAGGGGTTCCTCCTGGCTCATACACTCAGGAATTTTACCCCTGGCGGTGCTTGGGGGACCCTATGGGATGCTGGGAATCGAACCCGGGTCGGCCGCGGGCAAGGCAAACGCCCTCCCCGCTGTGCTATGGCTCCAGCCCCCGGATGGTTTCTGTGCGACACTCGGCAGTGCCGTAACTGGCCGTCTTGAATTCCAAGTAAGCCCCAAACTGAACACCTGGTGCTGACCTTTTCCCTCGCCAGGGCCAGGAAGTGGCTAATTGGGACGACACAAGCGTGAGGGAGCTCTGCCTTGTAAGGCTGATCCCGAGGTTTGTATGAACATGCCTTTTTCCTGTTGGAATGTGGAGTAATTAGGCAACAACGGGAGGAAAAAAAAAGAGCCTGACATGAGGATTCAAATCCCCACGTAGATTAAACGAGTCTCTCTAGGATCCACTAAGGCTTTGCAAGTTTCCCTCCCTGCCGGAGGAGCACTGGCACTGCCCCCACGCCCCAGGGAACTAAGAGGAAAGTGCAGAGAGACGAGAATTCTCTGAGGGGGACGCGAGGGATATGGCCAAGGTCAGACTCTCGCTTCCTCCAGGAAGTCCCCTCGCGGTGACGGGAAAGCGGGGCCGGCAGGAAAGGGGACTCACCTGTCCCTCCCTGGCTCAAAGCCGCTGCCGAGAGAGAAGGAGGCGAGAGGCAGAGAAGGCGGCAGAAGTGCTGAGCGTTTGTGCTTTCTGGCCTCCCCTCCGACCCCATCACCTGTAGCCCTTTGGACTCACCAGCTCTTTGGAAACGAAAGAATCTTGTTATGTCCATACGCTCGTGCTCAGAGAAGTCACGCAATGCCGACTTAGAATAACGGCCCGAGGAAGCCAGGCAAGAAAGGCAAGCAGGGGCTGGAGCAATAGCACAGCGGTGAGGGCGTTTGCCTTGCACACGGCCAACCCGGGTTCGATTCCCAGCATCCCATCTGGTCCCCTGAGCACTGCCAGGGGTAATTCCTGAGAGCCAGGAGTAACCCCTGTGCATCGCCAGGTGTGACCCAAAAAGCAAAAAAAAAAAAAAAAAAAAAAAAAGAAAGGAAGAAAGGCAAGCAGACAGACTCAAATTCGACCCACTCCCTCACCCCCGCACCCCGGTCAGCCAAGATCTACTGCTGCATTGACATTTGGAAATGCCTTCTCCGAAAAAGTTAAGGTGCCTTGTTATAAATTGGACTTGTTACAATTGGACTGGAGTGATAGAACAGCGGGAAGGGCATTTGCCTTGCATACAGCCAACCCAGGTTCGATTCCTTCGTCCCTCTCGGAGAGGCCAGCAAACTACCGAGAGTATCCCGCCCGCACGGCAGAGCCTGGCAAGCTACCGTGGCGTATTTGATACGCCCAAAACAGTAACAACAAGTCTCACCATGGAGACGTGACTGGTGTCCTCTTGAAAATCGATGAGCAATGAACAACAGTGCTGCAGTGCTACCTTGTTATATAAGAAAGAGAGAAACAAGAGCCACAGGGCCAGGCCAGAACCGTTTTCTTTTCGCTTGAAAGCCTAATGGAATCTTGATCCTCCGCCCGTCTTGTGGCAAGACAAGGCCGAGCCCCTGCTTTCTGCGGGAGGATTCTCCCCCTGCGCCGAGGGGAACTAGATTTCCCGTGAAATGCATCACAATGTGGTCCACGGAGGCGACAGACAGAGACGAGAAGGATGACCTGGGGGACGCACCTGTCCGGGCTGCGGCGGAGATGGGGCCTGTGATGGGCAGACCGAGAGGTGCTCACGGGGGTGTCACCTTGCTCTGAGGCCTGCGTTCTGCAGCCAAGGTTGGTTTACCTGGAAGACGCTGAGTCCCGTGGCTTCTCTCTTTCCCCCTGATCCTAGGTAGCCTCTCTCCAGGCCCTTTCTGATGAGGACTTTTACCTGATTTTACTTTTATTTTCTTGATTTCTGGGTCACACCCGGCGATGCTCAGGGGTCACTCCTGGCTCTGCACTCAGGAATCACCCCTGGCGGTGCTCAGGGGACCCTATGGGATGCTGGGAATCGAACCCAAGTCGGCCACGTGCAAGGCAAACGCCCTCCCCGCTGTGCTATTTCTCCAGCCCCACCTTATTTCACTTTGCTTACAATGTCCAGGGGTAAGTGGAGGGAGAGAAACACTCAGCACAGGAAACGCCCAACCCAGAAGAAGCACTAGTTTGCTTGGAGTCCTAGCGCTGGTTCTGTGAACATTCAGGCCCTGTGAGTTAGCAGATCACAGGAGCAGAGGAGAAAGAGCTTTTGAGGGGGCCACTGGCCGTCTGGATCAACTGTGTCAGCTAGGCAACCTTGGCTAAATCAGAACATTACTCCAAAGACCTTGCTGCTGAAAAAAGAGATTCGATTTCATTGGAAAACATACACACACACACACACACACACACACAAACACACACACACACACACACACAAACCCAAAACACAAAAAAAGCCCAAAGTACTACTTTCTTTTGGGGAGGGTTAAATCTGGCGATGCACAGAGATTACTCCTGGCTCATGCACTCAGGAGTTACTCCTGGCACGCACACACACACACACATACACACACACAAACACACACACACACATACACACCCAAAACACACAAAAAAAGCCCAAAGTACTACTTTTTTCTTTTTTGGCGGGGGGCGGGGGTGGTTATACACAGCGATGCACAGAGATTACTCCTGGCTCATGCACTCAGGAGTTACTCCTGGTGGTGCTTGGGGGACTGTATGGGATGCTGGGAATCAAACCCGGGTCGACCACATGCCAGGCAAATGCCCTACCTGCTCCAGCCCCCAAAGTATGACTTTAGAACTGCACAGATAGGGCCTGTGGAGAGTGAAAGGGAAGTAGCTGGGTTAAGTGAGTGACTTGAATATGACAAACCTAGGCCGATGGCTTTGGGTGAGTCAACGTGAGGTTCAGTGCTTTCCAGCAACTTACTTCTGTGGCTCAACCCTCTCCTAATTTGGAGGCAATTTCTCTAACCCTCACTCCCCTTTCCTTTCCTCATGGATGGTGGGAGAATTCAGTATCTGCTTGGATTCGGGGTAATACTGTGTGGGCCTCCCGGTGCAGGCCTGGGGCTCCTGATTCCCAGGACACAGGAGTAAGTACTGAAGCTTAGTTCTTTGGGTCCATGCGCCTCTCCTCCCTCTTGGCTTCAAGGACTAGGACGCACAGTCGGTCTGTTTACTTCTTCTCTCCAATGATTCCAACCCCAAGGACCTATTCCGTGTTTGTCGAACCGACTGATTCATGGGAGGAAGCTGCAGACGCCGCCCAGGACTCACCGGGAATCCGTTCTCGCCTGCCGGGGAGCCTTGTACCGCTTCCTCCGGGGTGGCGGGACTGCGCCATTGCTCCCCTCCCAGAGAGGGTGCTGAGTGCCACGTCCCGGGGTCGCCGTGTGTGTGTGTGACCCTCGCTGGTAACTCCAGATGGTGCCTCTCTCCCCACCAAGGTGTCTCAGCTGTTGTTCTCGCCACAATTAAGCACGGCGGCTCACAGTCCCACGGGCGGGTTTATGTTGTGTTTAAAAAGTTAATTAAATTGCCAAGTTGTTAAGTTGTTAAATTTAAAGTTTAAAAAAAAATCTATTAGCAAGTTTCCTCCTGATTAAAGTGGCGAGACCCGGGCGATTGCCTTGCCACTCGGCCCTCTCCGGCAATAAACACTCCAAAGAAAACAATTCCGTTTTACGACCCAGCCTCCACCAGGCCTTGCCTGGGAAGCATTCGGAGAGAGAGGCCCTTCAATGACAGTGCCATGCAAAACATCCACCTCTCTCACACACACACATCCCAAAATACAAAAAAGAAACAAACTCCCAACCCACCACCCAACCCCAACAACTTTTTTCTCATCAGGGATAGGAGGTTGTTAACAGGGAACATCTGTCCAAAGTTCTTGCAACCACTTCCTATTCTGTAATCTGATCTTGTGAGATCACAGATAACAAGAGTCCTATTCTCGCCTTGGAATGGTGGAGCACCTGGTAGTCTTCGGAAGGACAGAAGGGACAGAAGGGACGTCTTCAAGGGTACCAGGATACACACAGATTGACCTACATTCCTGCCTTCGCATCCACGTGAAGACCATCTAGGTCACCCCTTTCCTCTCTGGGTCAACAAGGATGTTCTAACTTATTGAGGAGGAGGAGATTCATGGCTCAGGAAGTGATGTGAAACATGACCCAGAAGGAGGTCTATGAAGATCAAGAGACCCTCTAGAGTAGGGCTTGGCATAGAGAGTCTAGCCAGCCCGAAGGTTCAAGTTCAATGGTGGCCAATGGCCATGGCAAAGTTTAATCAATAGGGGAAACTCAGAAAAACGCCTCAGCTTCTTGGACACAAGTTTCAAGTCTATCGAGTGGATTTGCTCTTGGTATGCGATGCATGATGCAGTGAAATAAAATGTAGGCAAATGCATCAGACTCACAGAATACTGGTTGGCACAAAGTATGTTGCTTCATGAAAGAGCTTGTTGATCACACAGAAACTGCCTTCAAATCTGTTAGATACGTATACATAAACATAGAGATGTTATTATTATTGTTATTATTATTATTAATAGTAGTAGTAGTAGTAGTAGTAATACTCTTAAGTAACAGAAAATGCATTTAAGTTCATTTAAAGAAAAATATGAGAATAAATTTGACTTGTTAAGACACGTTTCCAGTGGAACTAGTGTTCCGAAGACTGGGTCCGCACATTGGAATCCATCAATTCTACCTGGACTGCTAAATGAGTTCTCTCCATCTCCCCACCTCTCCTGACAGGCTGTCATCAGAAAGTGATGTGGAATGTCCCACGCCCTGACAGCCCTTAGCAGGGCTGGACAGATTCCTGGCACCCTTGCTCTTCTATTGATCTGAAGTCCGTCTCCTTCCATCCTGGTTACGTGGAAGACATCTACTCCAGCTCCTTCAAAATAACTCTTGAGAGACTTGCAGCAAGGAGGCAGGAATCCTGAGATGCAAAACCAGTGCTGCAGGCCTGTGAGCCTTTTTCCCCGGCCTGAGAACCAAACTCCGTGGATGGGCCCCACAACGCTGAAGCTAGGAAGACAGACTCAGACGTCAGTCTCTGGCGGTCGGGAGAGCCCAAGATGGTTTGCCTCTGTCGAGGGTTTTACGTGTGCCAAGAATATTAACAATGATAATATGTTAATCTAAATATTCTCTCTGTTTTCTCACCACGATAGTGTCAGTATGCCCTTCAGTGGACTCAGTCGCCTCTTATTGAGTTTCCCTGTCACTCTCTGAAACTAAGGGGTCCCTTTGGTCACCAAGAGTGAAGCCAGTAGAACGGAGCATTCGTGAGAACTTGAGCCCGGAGCAAGGCAGAGCAGAAACAGTGCCGGGGCTGACAGGGTGAAACCTTGTCCCGTCACTGTGTCTTCCTGAACCTCAGCTTTGTCGTCTTCAGAATGAAAGGATGGAAATGACCAGCGGGATGGAATGAAAACCAGGAGTGTCGGGGCTGGAGCAATAGCACAGCGGGGAGGGCATTTGCCTTGCACGCGGCCGACCCGGGTTTGATTCCCAGCATCCCATAGGGTCCCCTGAGCACCACCAGGAGTTATTCCTGAGTGCAGAGCCAGTAGTAACCCCTGTGCATCTCTGGGTGTGACCCAAAAAGCAAAAAAAAAAAAAAGAAGAAGAAGAAGAAAGAAACCCAGGAGCGTAGCGGAACTCTCTCCAGGGCCCATAGCGAGAATTCAACTTATTTCAGCATCTGTCTTAACAGATCCTCCCTGCTCAAACGGTCTTGCTCTGAGCAGGGTGGCAAAACTCTGCCTGTTGGACAGAGGCACTGAATAGTCACTGCCCAGGAGGGGGAAGCGATCACCCCACTGGGTCAAGTGCTCTAGAAAGAGACCCAGAGAAGTCCCAGAAATGGGGCCATTGGTTGTCATCTTTTTTTTTTCTCTTTTTCAGTCACACCCGGCGATGCACAGGGGTTACTCCTGGCTCTGCACTCAGGAATTCCTCCTGGCGGTGCTCAGGGGGCCCTATGGGATGCTGGGAATCGAACCCGGGTTGGCTGCGTGCAAGGCAAACGCCTTACCCACCGTGCTATGGCTCCAGCCCCTCTCTCCGTGTCTTTAGACTTTTAGAACATCCCTTGTTCCTTGTAGAGAACCAAGACCCTCTGCCCGTACGCCCTCGAGTCTAGAAGCCAAGCCCGAGGCCTTCCATGCCCAGACAGTCCCTGTAGGTCCAACACAGACTGTGAGCACTTTAGCCCGGGGCCTTTCCCAGTAGACAGTCCCTGCGGGAGGGCGTCTCTTCCCAGGCTCTGGGCCACACAGACCCCCTTCCTCCCTCCTCTGCGCAGAACCAGGCAGGCACCGCGGGCCCCAGACGCTGCTGGTCCCGTCGAGGGAAGCGAACCGTGGACGCACACGGCCCCCCACTCCGGGATCCTGGACACGTGGGGGACACGCCGGGCCCCCACCTCCTGCACCCCCCTCTGCTGGAGGAGAGACTGAGTCTTCTCTGCTGGGGAACGTTCAGCCGCGGCAACACGGGCGCCTCTAAGTGGGTTTCATTATGGAAATGACGCCGCGCCGGGCCACGGGTCCCAGACCCAGCAAACCGTTGGCTGTTGCCGCCACAGCCTCCGTGGTAAAAATAGCTGCGTCTGAGTTCGAGAATTCTCTGCCCACAGGGGAACAGATGGATATTAAGGAGATTATAATAAAGAGGGGGATTATAAAAAAAGGGGGGTTGGGGAAAGACTCACTTCAGGCAAGCAGGGGTGGGGGTGGGGGCGGGGGTGGGGAGGGACGGGCTTCCCAGGGCCTGGGCAGGCAGAAACTCCCCGGCCTTGCTCCTACCGAGGGAGTCCAGCAGCTTTCTCTGACTTCCCAGGCCAGGGGGATATTTGCAGAACCCCCTCCCGCCCCCCTCCCTCTCCCCCTCCATCCATCCCTCCCCTTCTCTCATTCACTCTGTCTCTCTCTGTATCTGTCTTTCTCCCTCTTTTTCTCTATCCCTCTCTCTCCCTCTTTTCCCTCTCTCCCTCTCTCTTTTGTCTCTCTCCTGCTCCCTTTCACTCTCTGTCTCTCTCTCCCTCTCTTTCTCTCTCCCTCTGTCTCTCACTCTCTCTGTCTCTATCTGCCTCTTCCTCTCTCTCTCCCTCTCACTCTCCCTCACTCTGTCTCTCTGTCTCTCTATCCCTCTCTCTCCCTCTCCTTCTCTCTCTCTTTCTCCCTCACTCTCTTACTCTGTCTTATCCCCTTTCTCTTTCTCTCTCTCCCTCCCCTTCCATCCATCCCTCCCTTTCTCTCACTCACTCTGTCTCTCTCTCCCTCTCCCTCTCTCACTTTCTGTCTCCCTGTCTTTCTCCTTCTTTGTCTCTATCCCTCTCTCCCCCTTTTTTTCTCTCCCTCTCTCCCTCATTCTCTTTCTTTGTCTCTCTCCTTCTCCCTTTCACTGTCTCTCTCTCCCTTTCTCCCTCTCTTTCTCTATCACTTTCTCTCCCTTTTCTCCCCCTCTCTCGCTCTTGCTCTCTGTTTTGCTCTACCTCTTCCTCTCTCTGTCTCTCGCTCACTCTCACTCTCCCTCACTCTGTCTCTCTGTCTCTCCCTCTCCTTCTCTCTCCCTCTCTCTATTTCTATCTCACTCTCTTACTCTCTCACTCTCTCTGTCTCTCCCCCCCCCTCTCCCTCTCTGGACATGCAATTAGTTTTCCTAGGTCTGCTCACCACAGCCCTGAGCACCTAGAACCCTTCCTTCCCCCCTGGATCTGTCTTCCTGCCTGGGCGCAGAGAGCGGGGGCCACACGCCGGGCTCGGTACGTCCCCCGGCAGCGAGCGGCCTCTCTGCAGCTCTCCGCCCCGTCTGGGCAGCAGCCAGCCTGCAGGGCAAGCACTGCGGTCGGCGTTGGTCCCCGTGTCCTGCCACAGGCCAGACACCCCTGCTCCAGTGAGCTTTGCTTTTCTCAGCATCACCCAGTCGCAGTTTCTTCTTCCATGTCTGCCAGGGCCTTCCACACCCTCGCCTGGCCCCGCACACCTCCCGACTCTTTTGGGAAGTTCCGTCCCAAGCCGTGGCCAGCTTTTCTCCCAGGCCATTAAACCAGGGCTTCTGTTTGGAGAATTCTCACCGCAGCGCACACTGCAATCCCCGCTCACGTACCAACAGCTCGTGAGGTCGGCTGGAAAGTTGCCAGATCCACGACTGCTACCTCTCTGCACTGAGCACTTTGGAGATCCCGGCTTCATCCCAGGTTCTTCTGCCGACTCTATTTTCCCAACCCTCTTCTTCAAACAGGTTTTTCCTGGGAGCCAAACAGAGTTCAAGTTGAGCGGGGTGTGCAATTCTTTCATTCTTGGCCCCCTCTTCCCCGGAGGCTGGGGAGTGAGGGAGACGGGGCTCGCAGAAGTCTCGGGGGCTCTGTGCTTCTGTTGTAGACTGTTTCTTTAATCAGAAACTGCACACAATTATTTTTGTCTTTGAGACCTGGCTACTTCACTAGGCTTGACTAGATGTCTAGAAAGCTCTATGTTCTGTCTGAGAAGCTGAGTCCTTTTGATGTGACAGTGTTTTGCTTCTGTTCACTGTTCTTTTATTTCAGTCATTATTTTCCCCTTGGCCAGAATCCTTCACACATGCTAGCACTTTTAGATTTCTGGGCCTCTCTTGACTTACTGGGGAATGTTCTAGCTAACTGGCAGAGAGCCACCATTGTGAGTATCGACCGAGATCAAGTCCCCCTCCTCCGAATCTATATCCTTCCTCCCCGTCCTCACTCCCATTCTCTCGGCCTGATGAGAACCGAGATTTTGATGGCTGGGAATGAAACCTAGCCGTGTTCTGTGTCAATATGAAGGCAGGTAGCTCTTGGCTCTTTCTGCTTCTACTCAAGCCATCCGTTGCTTTGCTTGGCTTCCCGTGGGTTCTGCCAACGGTGGCAGGACTCTTCCTCCTTTTAATCATCTGTTTCCTCATCCACTGTGATGAGATGTGGGGAGGGTCTCATTTCCCCTCACTTTCTCCCGGCCCTCTTGATGTGAAGAATGAGTTTGGTCTGAATCTAATTTTTTTCTCGCACTTGACTGTCTTTGCTCCATAGGATCCCGCCCCCACCCCCCACCATAGCTGCTGCTTTAGCTTTTCACTAGGGTGGGCCTTGGTATGCGTTTGCCTTCTTGTGTCTATTCCATTCAAGCATTTCCAGCAGGATTGGCGGGTGTCATTGGCATCAACTCTTCTTTGTGGGTAGTAGCATAATTGTAGCACTGTCGCACTGCCGTCTCATTGTTCATAGATTTGCTCGAGCGGGCACCAGTAACGTCTCCAGTGTGAGACTTGCTGTGACTGTTTTTGGCATATCGAATACGCCAACGGGGAGCTTGCCAGGCTCTGCCGTGCGGGCGGGATACTCTCGGTAGCTTGCCGGGCTCTCCGAGAGGGACGGAGGAATCGAACCTGGGTCGGCCGCATGCAAGGCAAACTCCCTCCCGCTATCATAATTACCTGTCACAAAATTTCAACAAGGATCATTTATACGGCTTACAGGAAGAAAGCGAATTATTGAACAGCTGAAAAAAAAATTATGTGAACCTATGTTCACTGCCGTGCTCTTTAAAGTAGGCAAGAGATGGAAGCCAAGTGACCATGAAAACTGGATAAAACAACTGTGAAGGGTAGACAGGTGATAGATGACAAATAGACAAGCATGTATCTATTTATAGATAGATACGTGTATGTCAGTAGAATACTCCTCAGCTCAGAGATGAAATCCTGCCTTTTGCAACAAGCTGGAAGCTGTCACGGTGAGCAAAACGAGTTGGGAGGGAGACAAAAATGCCAGGTAATCTCTCTCACATGAGAGACACTGAAAAGTAAAGCAAGGAAAAAGACAAAAAATAAGCAAAAGCAAATCCTTAGGCCCTGACTACATAATAGAGGTGACCGACCGAGCAAGGAGGGTGTGTGTGTCCAAGAGTAGAAGAGGTCCAATGGGAAAAAATAGGAAAATATTCTTACTAATTTGTAAGGCTCTTATAGGGTTTTACCAACCTGCCCCCTGGGGCTGGTTACCAATCTGGGGCTGGAGTGATAGTGTTTGCCTTGCATACGCTGACCCGGGTTTGATTCCTCCGTCCCTCTCAGAGAGCCTGGCATGCTACCAAGAGTATCCGGCCCACACAGCAGAGCCTGGCAAGCTCCCCACGGCGTATTCCATATGCCAAAAACAGTAACAAGTCTCACCATGGAGATGTTACTGGTGCCCCCTAGAGCAAATTGATGAGCAATGAGATGACAGTGATACAGTGGTACAGTGAATTTGGAAAGAACCCAAATTCTGATAACTGGCATATTCTAAACAAGCTTGAACACCATCTAAAGATCATGCGGTCTTGTGGGGTTATTGATCTTATGCATAAATGTTTAATGTTGATTAGGTAGGGCGCCCCAAAGTGCAGTAATAAGCTATGAGATGCATCACCTATACAACCCCAAACAAATGAAACCTAGAGTTTCTGGATCAAGAAGTTTTAGGGATTATTAAGCTAAACATAGCTTGCTTCTTTTATTTTAACTCTAAAAAACTTAAAACCTTTAATCACTTCTCAGCCCTTTGGCTAGGATCAAGTGTAATATCTGTTCTTATCAGTTCAATATCTAATACGGCCTCTATCCAAAGACAATATATTAAATGGATTTGGGGGGCTAGGAAGTGGGATAGGATCTTGCTACATCCATTGCCTGCATCGACCTGGTATTGTACCTCCAGGAATGCACAGAAAAATAAAGTACAGAAAACAACTTAAAGCCTTTAATATCTTCTGAGTTTAAATAGCCCCAAGTGGACAATGTGAAGAATAAATAGCATGTTAGCATGTGGCATTTCCTAAATATAGAGCCCCTTTTAAGGTTCTGATTTTCTTTTAAATATTGTGATTTTGTTTTCTTTTGGGGTCACACCTAGCGATGCTCAGGGGTTCCTCCTGGCTCTGCACTAGGAATTACTCCTGGTGGTGCTTGGGGGACCCCTGTGGGATGCTGGGGATTGAACTCTGGTCAGCTATGTGCAAGGCAAACACCCACCCCACTGTGCTATCACTCCGGCCCCTATTGTAATTATTTTTAACTGACACTTGATTCTGAAAATGTGCGAACAAGTGGAAAACTTGCAACAATTGTACAGTGAACAATTGCTTACCATGACAGTTCCAAGCTCAGTGTTGCTAAAGGCAGGATTTCATCTCCTCAGAGCCCTCCTCCAGACAAATCTGATTGAAACCCAGAGAAAATTCACCTACATAGAACTTGGGCTCTAAAGTAAGAGAAACTAGAATAACTTTCATTGTCTTCACCTAGATCCTACAATGAGTAGTTTGACTGATTTGCTTTATTAGTTCCTAGCTACCCAAGCTCTCCCCTGTTCATCTGTCCCTTGATCTTTGCCTGCATCTACCTGTCTGGGCATCTGTTTACCTAAATATCCCCTGGTGAATTCATCAATCCGAATGACTTACTAAGTCAATTGCAGGACGTTAGTGTTCTAGAAACCCTGCAAGATATTTTATGAATTTGTGTTTTTGATTGTTTGGGGCCACATCCTACAGTGCTGGGGTAGTTACACTCCTGGCTGATTACTCGGGATCATTCCCAGCAGTGCTCAGGAGCTGCCAGGGATAGAACCCAGACTGGCTGCATACAAAGCACATGCTTTACCTCTCTGAACTAGCTCTCAGACCCCATAAACCTATTTTTTAAATTTTTTAATTAATTTATTTTTTGAATTAGTGAATCACTGTGAGGGTACAGTTACAGATTTACACATTTTCGTGCTTGTGTTTCCCTCATACAATGCTTGAGAACCCATCCCTCCACCAGTGCCCATTCTCCACCACCAATAAACCCAGTATCCCTCCCATCCCCCCAATCCCATCTCGCCCCACCCCACCCTGCCTCTGTGGCAGGGCATTCCCTTTTGTTCTTTTTCTCCAATTGGGTGTTGTGGTTTGCAATAGGGGTATTGAGTGGCCATTGTCCATAAACCTATTTTTTAAATTAAGGTAAATATTACATAAAGCAAAATGTTTATGAAATTTATTTTTTTTCAATTGTCCCATTTTAGCAAAAATTTCTAATTTTAAAAAAAGTTTTAAACAATTTTGAGAAATGAAGAGCTGGGTTCATCACTCTGGTGCCTAAAATGCCCTTTCCCTAGCTGTGTTTAATCCCAGCCACTGACTCAAAGAAGTCAACTTTTCTAATTGTTTTTACCCACCCCCAAACAATCATTATTTGCAGTTTTTTTTTCTGCCCTAGATTAGTTTTATCTATTCAAAACTCATCAAATGAGTGCTCTCGTATCTCATGATATTTGGGGATTTTTCTATGTTGCCACCTGCATCTGAAATGGTGCAGAACCTTCCTTCCTTTTCCCCTGTAAAGCCATGAAATATACTTTCAGGGATGCTGGGCTACAGATCAGGCACAGAGAGCTGATCTGAAAAAAAATAAGGATTTCCTCTCCAGTACTGTGTCTTATAAACATTTATAAGTAGAAAACTAAGCCTATGAACTACAAAGGGATTGTTGATTATCGGTGTGGTAGTAAAAGCAAAACAGAACAAAACAATCAAAGAAGCAGCTCGTCACTTTCTTCGTTGGGATATTTGTTTAAAAAAACGTTTCTCTCTGCCATTAAAATGCACAAGATACACACTGCTTGATAACTGGACTCTGCAAGGGAGTCTTTGGCTTTATCTTGTGACCTTGATTTATTTTTAATGCAAGTTGCTTTCGTAACTTTTCGGTGACAACTCCAATTCGATGAGGATTACTTTTCTCAGCCTAACGCTCCAAAGCTTGCCGATATCTCCAGGTTGTAGAAGAATCCATTTAGACAGAGCAAAAGAGAACATGCTAGAGATTGTGCTGTGTGGCTGCGGGTTGCTGTCTTTAAAGACATTGACCTGAATACTCTTTTTCCCCCTAGGGATGAGGAATTTAAAGCTGCAAGGATGTAGGCATCCATCATTTCCTTCATCACTTATAGTTGGAGAGGAGAAAGACAAGAGCGAGAGGAGGAAATGACTAACCAGCATCGAGAGACAGATGGGCCATCATAGCTCAAGTCACTTCAGTGCTTTCTGTGTGCTCCCTCCCCGTTCCCTCTCAACTCCCTCCCTCCTCCAGACAAACCTGATTGAAACCCAGAGAAAATGCACCTACACACATAACTTGGGCTTTAAAGTAAGAGAAACTGTAGCACTGTACATTGTTCATCGATTTGCTCTAATAGGCACCAGTAACGTCTCCACTGTGGGAGTTGTTGTTACTGTTTTTTGGCATATCGAATACACCATGAGTAGCTTGCCAGGCTCTGCTGTGCAGGCGGGATATTCTCGGTAGCTTGCTGGGCTCTCCGAGAGGGACTGAGGAATTTGAACTTGGGTCGGCTGTGTGCAAGGCAAACGCCCTACCTGCTGTGCTATCACTCCAGTCCAAAGAGAAACTAGAATAATTTCTTTATCATTATCTACGAGTATAAAGGATACTTACTTACCTAAGATAGTTTTGCCTTAAACAAGGACTTCTAATTATTGCAGAACCAACTCAGGTCCAGAAAGTGGGACATCTGGTCAACCCAAGTCTTCCCTGGAGTTGGAGACAGCTACAAAGAGACCATCATGCTATTCATATAACCATCGCTCTTAAAAGAAAGACTATTTCTTTCTCCAGGGACAATCAGAAAACCAATTAAAATTTTTCACTGGGAACAGGTATCATATAAAATTTGTATCCCCCAACTCCCTTAAACTGTCCCTGTATGGGGGCGGTAGGGGGAGGATAGAGTGTGTGGGTTATGAGCTAAGATCTGAATGAGCTAGAACATGAGGCACATGCTCTGGATTCAGAAATCTATTCTTTTCTAAAATGCTACATGACTTTGAGCAAATCTCTTCCAATAGGAAGACTTAAAAAAAAAAAAAAAAAAGGACTTAGCAGGACGTAGGACAGACAGCTAAAGTCCTAGCAGGGTGTAGAGCATATAGTTAAAGTCCTGCAAAGGGTGAGCTCCTCTGAGGGTCAGACATGCAAGACCTACCGGGAAGTTGTGAAAACCCAGAACAGCTTCTGCATAAACCCTGCCCTGAGAGTTGCCTCCGGACTGGAATGAGTCTGGAAGCGCTTTGCCACCAAAGGCAGAGCTAGGGAAGAACAAAACAGTAGGCTTCCGCCCTAGTTCTAAGGGTTAAGCAAAGAGGCAACTGCTTTTACATGGGGATGTGTTTGTCACGCCCTTTTCATGTGAAGCCTTTTCATCTGCACCAAAGCTTCAGAAGTCAGATCTCAGCCACCTCACTTTTAGACTAGAGCTAGTGAAGGGACTTTAATTACCTTTCTCAGACACAGGGCTGGCTCTTGTCTTGAAAAAAGAATGGTGGGGAAAAAAAAGAAAACTCTTTTTTCTTCTTCTTCTTTTTTTTAGGTTGAAATCTTTTGTTCCTGGCACTTTCCATATGCCTCTCTTTAATATTTAATCAGCCCCCACCTCATCAGAAGCCTGCTGGCCTCATTAGATAATTAATGGTTGCCGGCATCGCATTTGCTTCAGTTAATACATCTGCAGCCAGCAATTAGTGCCTGAGTTTATTAGTTGCACTGGCTTCATTTATTGGGGAAGCAATTCTGCCTTTGACGGAAGGCGCTGGGATTGGCATATGTGGACAGCTTGCCCCCTGTTCTGTGGGATTCTTTTGTTTACATTTTTTGCTACCGTTTTGCAACACTGCGCATCCTGGCCCTGCCACGAACAGTTGGTGGGGAAGATTTCCCTTTTATAATTTAGAAGATAATTGGGTAATTCTGCACAGGAGAGAGGGAGCGGCTGCAGAGTGCTCCTCCAGCCTTGGGTGGGGCGAGCGGGCGGGGAGCGTGTGACTCTTGTTCTTTTGGAAACGTCTATTCTGGAAGGGAAAAAATAGATCTGAAGCTGGGGAACACGCACTTGGCAGGGACGCATGCTAAGAAACGTGACCTAATATACCTGGCAGCTGCGTGGAGCTGGGAAGCCCCTGAGAGAGAGACCAGGGTCTTCTCCCTTTGTCCCTCTCTTAACTTCCCTTTCCCGCCTTGGCCCCGTTCCCACCTTCATTTGACTACCAAATGGAAGTGTGTCATTTTTTTTTTGCCTGCTTTTCATGGGTTCATCCTGATGTCCTGGATCACAGCCATTTCCTTCCTGGTGATTCTACTCCTGGCATTCCCCCAGAATGATTTCCCTTGTCATACCCACTTTTTTTTCCTGGACTCTAGAAACTGGGGTAGATGAACCCCAGTTTCTAGAACCTCGGGTTCTAGAACCCAAGGGCGAGGGGCTAGGTGGCGGAAGTGAGGACGATCTTTTGTGAGAACTTCAAAGAAGAAGCAAAGTAAACAGAACTTGACCCATCAGGGCCCAAGAGCAGGGGAAGCAGAGAAAATGGGAAGCAATAGACTGCTGGTGGTGGAACATGTGCACTGGTGAAGGGATGGGTGTTGAGCATTGTAGAGCTGAGACTTAAGCCTGAAAGCTCTGTAACTTTCCACATGGTGATTCAATAAAAAAAAAAATTAAAAAAATAGATCAATAAAAGTAAATTTGTGATGATTGATTGCTCTCTCTCACAATGGTTGGCTGCATTGTCGGAGAATGTAAAAAAAAAAAGAAAAGAAAAGCAATAGACTCTTGGTGACCTGTTTTCTTTTAGGCTAACATGACTAAATTGGAACTAATGTCAACACATCCTTGGTAAATGGAAGGAGCTTAGGATGAGGTACGAGAGCAAACACTAACTTAGCCTTTTCCTCGTGCTACGTTCCCACAAAAGGCTGTGTTCTCTCATTTCATGGAGAAACCAGATCATTCGGGAATTCCCACTGACTCGGGTATCTTCACCAGTTTCCTCCCTGCATTGTGGATAAGATAAAGGATTCTCATCAACGATTAGCGTGGGTTCACAAGAGGACACAAGACATAACCACTCCAGCGGCGTTCCACTGAGCTATCCTGGGTGAGTGAATTTGCATGCATAATTTTGTCTTCTCAAACGAACAGTGGGAAGTGCTGTAGGCTAAGTCACTTGCCCCAGATCACCCAGTGTGTAGGAAGCAGCTTGATGCTCAGGCCTTTTGCCACTGCTGCAAAGAATACTTGGGTATTTGTCTTTGGGAACCCAAGTAACGTTCACGCTGCAGGATGCACCCCCAAGCACACCCATGGCCCCCAAGATGTCTGCTCAGTTTGAATTCAATGTGTGTTCAATCTCCGGTTTCCTCAGGATGCTGAAATCTGGCTAAGTCAAAAGAGGTCGGCGATGCTTCCTTGGCCCGACATGGTAAGATGATATTGATTCGCTTATTGACTTGTTT
Organism: Sorex araneus; assembly: GCF_027595985.1. NCBI lineage: Eukaryota > Metazoa > Chordata > Mammalia > Eulipotyphla > Soricidae > Sorex > Sorex araneus. The sequence continues at coordinate 219,200,447 of NC_073305.1, forward strand.
TCCTTTTTCATGGTCAGTGGAATTTTGACCTCAGGCCTGGTGTTGTACGAGATAAACCACATCGTCAGTGAAAACGCACCAGGTAGAACCCTTGCCGTTCGGGTGACGTGCTCCGCAAAATTCAATGCACTTAAAAGACCTGATTGTCTGCAGGGGCTGGCTGTGAAGTCTGGGAGGTACCTAGGATGCTGAATTTTTAACAAGATCCTGGGCGATATCAAAGCCGCCCGGGCAGGGGTTCTCAAACCAGGATGCACCTCACCACCCCCACCCACCCCCACTCCCCGAGCTGCTGGATGGTAGTTCTAAAAGCTAGCAGAGGAGCTCTGGTGAGTGTTTTTAAGACTCAGTCCAGGCTGAAAGTCCCTGCAGGTGATTCTAATGTGCCACAATCACCTGGCTTATAACCGGGAACAGGGAAGGCCCAATGGGATATGCCAGCTATGTGTCCTCACCCCGAGCCAAGAGAGCAGGAGGAGGCAGGTGAAAGGAGGCCCCGAGTATAAGGGGAGAGTGAAGCGGGCGTCCTTGGGGTGTAAGCCCCCTGACCACCACCCCCCCCGCCCGCTTTTGTAAGGCGCGTAGTGCTATTGCCGGGAGACGGGGCTCGCCCTGTTAGCTTCATAATGAGTTTTCCAGGTGAACGTGGCTGTTAAACTTCCGCGGGCCGTGTCCTCGGCTAGAAAATGGAGTGAATACCTTGGCTGCCTGGCAAAGAGGGGAGGGGAGCATGCGATGCCAGAGTCCTCGGAAATGTGGGAGAGGACCGGAGCCAAGCACATTCAATAACACATTCACCTTGATCAGGACGAGCCTTTCTAAGCCGGGAATGGCGCTCCGCCAAGCGCCGTCCTCACCGCCCCATCCTAACGAGCTGCAGTGTCTAGTGATGCAGAAAACAAACCCCCACCACCAGATTTTTATTTCGGTGAACATAAAGACCTCCAAATATCTATTTTTTTGAGGGGTGGGGGGCATGCCTGGAGAGACTCAGGCCTTCCCCCTGAGCTCTGTGCTCAGGAAAGAGTCCTGGTGGGGCCCAAGGGACCATTTGGGACTCTGGGGATCAAGCCCTGGTCATGGCCAGGTCCAGCAAGCATGCTCTCCACTGTCATATCAATCCAGCCCTGGTATCTGCAGCATCACGTAGGCTGGCATGCACCCTGGGTAAATAATTAAGGCCGAGATTGGATGGCTTGTAGGTAAACTTTAAAACCTAACGCTTAAATATTCATGAGAATTATTCTGGAGCGTCTGAGGGATAAAAATATATATATTTTAGTGAAGCCATCGGGGGAGTTTAAAGAATTAGGCTTTCCGTACCGTATCATAAGACATCAGTGGTGGATAATGAAAGCGAAAAGCTGCTTGAGTTGGAAGAAGCTGGCTGGCTCTCCAGTGTCATGCGACCACACCAGGTCCCTTCTCCAAACGCTGAACCCATTGCTCACACTTACCTTCATCACATCTGAATTTTTTTTTTTTTTTTTGCAAAGAGATTGAGCACATTTCATGTTCCCTGCTAGTCAGCAGGTTCAGGAAGGCAAAAGTGAATGACTTTGGAGGGAGTCACCTGGGGTTCTGCGGGTCTTCCCAGCTCCACACCGCCCCCGTGGGCCCCCCCAGACAGCCCCTCCTATGGAATACTGGCTAGCTCCCGGGTGCTTTTCAGTACTGGAGCTTGGTGGTTCCGCCTTCAGGTTATCATTCATGCTAAAAGGATCGAGTTTGCTTCCTCCAATGTAATTGTCCTGGAAGGGTATGAATGGCGGCTCAGAATAAAGTACATTTCTGTGACTCTGACAGTGTTTTCTTGGGCTGCGTACGATATTTGTGCTCATAGGTTGGAGGATAGAAAGCTGGCCTGGTGGGAGGTCACACTTGGGTGACTGCTAGCAGTCTGTTACCTAACGATAGGAATGGTCAAGAAAATGCAGGCACAGACCGTGTTATAATAAATACACTCTAGTCATCTGAACTAACAGTGTTGGATATTGTTTAGGGACTATCCAAAACACAGTTTTCTGAACCAAACAATATAAATCCAATAGGTTTGTAAATAGGATCATCAGTATTCTATATATAAATATAGAATACTGTATATATAATATATATTATATAAATATACAATATATTTATTTTTAAATAGAACCTAGTCTAGTTAAAGTCTCAGGTGTTTCCTCTCCCTTTTTCATGACCTGTGATTATTTCTAGCTTATTTAGAAAGAATGATGAAAGCTAATTTTAGATTAATTTTAAATGGCCATTGCAGCCAATTCTTATTGTTGCCGTTTGTTGGGGGGCTTACTTCTGGCTCTGCACTCAGGAGTCACTCCGGGCAGTGCTCAGGGGACCAAATGGAATGCTGGGGATTGAGTCCGGGTCAGCCGTGTGCAAAGTAAACGCTCTACCTGCTGTAACTATCGCTCCGGCCATGCATCTCATTCTTATTTCTCCTTCCACTCTGCCTACCCCTGTCTGAATGTTTAATGAAGCGATCATTGTTGCCACGGTCCCTCCACTCTGTGGGGTGTCTGATTCACGTTTCTTTGAGCTGAGAGTCTGACTCAAAACTCTGAACCCCCATTTCCCTTCTCTGCTCTAGGCCCCACGGTGTGACTTTTATCTCTCAACTGTCCCTTCCTTATTCCTTCACTCTTACTTCCGAGCCTCGCTCTGCCGGGAGCTGCTGTCCGCTGACCTGATCTCAGCGCCTCCTGGTCATTCAGGGCCTCTCAGTGTGACCCCCACGTACTGCTCTGTCCTGAAAGAGGAATCCCAGGAAGACCACCGTGTTTGGCCTCATGCTGGTGTGAGTGGAGAGGGTGGTGGGGAGAATGCCAAAATGGTTTGCAGCAGGAATGTCCGATAACTGGGTCAAGGTTGGGAGCAGGATGATCTCCTGCCTCTGGTCTGTGACAATTCTTTGAGGAAATTGAGAGAATTGAGTAACACCCCAGGGCAACCAGCAATTTATGACAATTCCCGTCTTGAGAAGAGCCCCAAACTCTGTATTGGTTTAGCTGGAGCTTCCTGGGTCTCAGGCCAAAGGAGGTCTTCACCCAGTCGCTAGTCAGAGGGCGTAGATGGTCCCAACAGGGCATCTGCAAATGATTCTGAGTTAACTAAGGGCACGTGGGGTGGGCATCCCATCTCTGTTGCCCAGAACTCAGAATATCGCCAGTTGGTTTTGTTCCCCCAATTGGTATATATTTTATTTTCATGAAGTTGTTCACAATTGTTCATTGCAGATAACATTCAGACACCAGTCCCAGCACCGAGCACCTTCCCACCGCAATAAGAGGGAAGTGTGTGAAGGTTGCTGTACTTCATTCTGGAGCCACTTAAGCCCGTATATAAGAGAATACGAGCAAGTATGCTAAAACCGCACAAATGTGCGCTACTTTTGGTACGTAAGTGGGCTAGAGTACAAGTGGTCACTCTAGGAAATTCTGCGTCACTCTCTTCTGGCAGCTTTAGTTTATAGTCTCTGGGTCTTGTCTGTTCATGAGATTACATGGCGCTGGGGGGGGTTGTGGGTGTGGCTGCCGAGCTACTGGAAAACTGGGGAGCTGGGGAGAGGAGGCCCAGTCCCTACAGGTGGGTTCTAACCCTCAGCCAATACCAAGCGATTCCTCACCTCTTTTGAATCCATAATACCTTTTTTTCCAGAGTACCGAGCCAGCTCCTAAGTGAATGACGATCCTGTGCTAAGTTAATGATACTTTTCTTGTATTCCATATGCAAAAAAATGAAAACTCCCTGATTTCTTCTTCTGAGAGGCCATTAATAGAAATCTTTAAAAAGACAGTTTCTTAGCCCTGGAAATATTAAGCTGTTATTATGGCAAATGAGCTTATTTTTACTTTCAAATGAAAATATAAATAAGTAATAAGTAAATATTAGCAATTTCAGTTCCATAATGAATAAGGACAGAATTGGGAGCTGAAAGAGTGTGGGCCCATTAGAGAGGCTGGGAAATTAACATTTGTTGACATTTTACTGCTTTTAGCTTTAATGTAAACTAGAAGCAATTAAGTTATGTTCAACACATTTCCCTTGTAAATATTTTCCATTTCTCAATATAGTAACCAAGATGTCCTACAACAGTGCCATATTAGCAGGCCCCAAATGAGGTGGGGCTGGGGGGTGGGATAGCATACCTGTCATCTGCTGGTATAAGAATAGAAAGCCCAAATACATGAATAATTCAGTGTTTCTCTTCTCCTATTTCTTATCCACATCATGACGGTGCCATTCACCATCCAGGGTGCTGTTTTGTTGTGTTTTGCTTTTGTGAAACAGTTGATCTCTAGGTACATCTATAAATCCCCACTCTGAATAACATGAATTATTCGATGCTTGAATGAAATGAAGACAAAAACAAGCTTGAATATTTAAAGTTGCAGCCACAATCTTCCGTGATAGATCCTTGCCGGCTCCAACTCATTTTTTTCTTTGATATCTACTACTGCTATAAAGTCCCAGTTTATCATATAACATTACAATTTATGGGGTAACCAGCTTGTGTACTGACTATAAACCCTTCATCAATGCCACCGTAAAGGGTTTATAGTCCATAAATAGAAGAGCAAGACTGTCTTGCCTCCTTTTTTGCCCACGACACCGCACTTCACACATGTCAGCCTGGTTATTTGTTTTACATGCTGGATGAGTTACAGGGGAGTGAGTGCACGCGCCGTTGTGCTTCTCCAAAATCCAGAGACAATTCAGGGTCACGGGGGAGATTAACCGCGTGGCGTTGGCGGGAGAGTGCAAGGGAAACAGTCTGTTCTCGTTACATCGCCCATCTATCAGGGGGAAAGGGAAATAAACAAATCTCCGAATTTAAGTAATTAGGAACATGCTCTTTCTTCTGAAGCCAACCAAGCGTGAGATGATGTCACAGGGCAGAGTGATGGAGATAGGGAAACCTCCTGCATCCACTGCGGTTCAATCTCTGCTCCTCACACGTGCCTCTGTCTCAGCCTTCCTTTTTCGCAAAGAGCCTTGGATCGTAGTGCAGGAAAGAACGGGGCGTGCAGGTTTAGCTTCTGTCCCCATTAGCCTGTGGTCACGGGAAGGCCTTTAACTCTGGTCATACTTTCCCTTCCACTCAGTGGAGGTGACCGTGTCCATTGCAACTCCAATCCCCCCAGTGCTCATTGCTCTACAGGGACTAATACTGATGATGATGCGGGGGAGGAAGGTGATGGTGACAAAGAAGGGAGTGATGGTGATGATGACGACCGTGCTGTTGCTAGTGACGGTGAAGGTCACCTGAAAGGTCAGGGTGGCGATTCTGCTGTCACATTCCGGGTGACTAGAGGAGATAAAGACGATGGTGGTGATGACCAGGAGGATGTGGTCATGAGGAGGGGCGGGATGGCAATGGGATTATGAATGATTAGGGGGGTGATGATAAGAAGCCAGAGGCAGTTTGGAGAGTTTAATGTATGAGCGCCCTTTTAATCCAATCACCCCATTTTACAGGTGGGAAAAATTAGGCTCAGCGAGTACCATGGCTTGTTCATAGCCACACAGCAAGACATGTGAGCTTGGATCTGAGCCAAGCGCTCTGGGTCTGCAGTCTAAAACCCTACTCAGTCTTCTGTGGCCCCCAATTTTTCCACTGGTGTGCTCCAATTTCAAAATTGATGCTAACAGTCTCACTCGCCCCTGCCTGGAAATCCCCTCTTCCTGAGCGATGGCCCAGGAATGAAGCCACAGTGAAGAGGCAAGAGCACCCGGTTCCCCCCCAGTCTCCAGCGACCCAGGGATCACGCCTATCAGCCACCTCATCATCAGCCACCATCCAGGTCACACTGCTTTTTCTCTCGGAAAGGAGCAACACGATGCCCGCCATAGCCATGCCACCGGGCTCCGCCCCAGGCTGTTTCACTTGGGGCGCCCCAAAATCGCATTTGTGGCCGCGTGACACATCATAAGACACTCCCTACCCATTCTCCATAAGTACCACACCACATCGATGGGATTCAAATAGTAGGCGACAAATCATAGAGGGAAATATGTATGTACATGTACATATACATGCATATATACATATTTTCAGATATATACATACATGAGAGCTCACATCACTCAACCTTTAACAACATGTCAGTGATCTCCTAAAGAAGGTCTTCATGGCTCCTGCCAAAACAGACCAATCGTCACACCATTTCCTCTATGGATACTTTTTTTGTAGCATTTTCAGCATTTTCTTCATAACAGACAATGCAAAATATATGATTTCGGGTGTGCTTTGGGACAGGGCTTGGGACTTGGGATGAAGCGTCCCAAAGTTGGTGGTGGGAAGGTGTCATGGTGGTGGGGTTGGTGTTTGAATATTAAGTGTCATCAAATATGGTGAACTACCTTATAACTGCCTGTCATCCCGTTGCTCATCGATTTGTTCAGGCGGGCACCAGTCACGTCTCTCATTGAGAGACTTATTGTGACTGTTTTTGGCATATCCAATATGCACGGGGAGCATGCCAGGCTCTGCTGTGCGGGCTCGATACTCTCAGTAGCTTGCCGGGCTCTCCGAGAGGGGCGGAGGAATCAAACACGGGTCGGCCACGTGAGAGGCGAACGCCCAACCCCTGTGCTATCGCTCCAGCCCGAACTACCTTATAAAATAAAAAAAATTAAACATACAATCTTTTAATGGAAAACTAATTATCAAATGCTTCCTTAATAGGGTTATCTTGTTTGGGGGTATAACTCCCACAACAATAGTGAGTTTTGTGTTGAAATATGGAACGTAATCAAGGTGAAGAGAAAATGAAGGGAAATTCATCAGTTATACAGTTGGGGTGGGGGGGGCGGGGGGTATACCGGAGATTTTGGTGGTGGAATATGGGCACTGGTGAAGGGATGGTGTTTGAATACGGTATAACTGAGACATAAACCTGAGAACTTTGGAACTTTCCACATGGTGATAAAATAAAATTTAAAAAAATAATAAAATAAAATAAAATAAAAAATTAAAAATACAAAAGAAGACACGAGAGCAGCTCTTCCTCGTGGCGCTCACAGCCGCGGTGGTCCGCACCAGGGGAACTGAGATAGAAATGTAAGGATTCTGGCGGGTGGTAGCAGTGGTGCTCTTAGCTTCCAGAACACTCCAGAACTACCTGGAATAACAAAGAGTTGCACTGTTCTGGGTAAGGAAGAAGGCCCCGTGCAAGTGTGTCCTCACTCTGGGGATGGCCAGAGGAGAGAGCAGGCTGGCCCCTACTTTAATTATCGACACATTTGAATATCTTCATTCTGAACGAGACACAGAGGCTCAGGTGAACCCGGGGGGATTTCCAGCCAAAAGCTGGCTAATCTCCAGTTAAACAGGCCCATTATCTCTCACTCCCCGAGAGAAAGTCAAGCAGAACTGATTTGATTAACAGCAGATTAACCTCCCTAACACAGCCATCCTGGGTTTTACACCTGTCACTTTAGTATGACAATTTATATTTATTCAAAAAGCCATGAGACAGTAAATTAAACATTGCCCTAATTAGAAAAGTGTCATATGTTACGGGGAGAGCCACCTGATCTAATTTTCCAACAGGCCCAGTGCAGAGCACGTCAGCCTGGCATCAGCAGAAGCCCTGCAAAGCCCCGCACGCTGGCGAGAGGAAGGAAGGGTGGCTGGTAGCTCCCTCTTTGTTCTTGGGATTCCAGATCCAACCTGCACAGGAGGGGTGGGGGCCCGCCACTGTCTGCCGGGGAATGAGGGGAACCTACCCGGGGACATCAGAACCCCACGGGAGAGAGACAACACCCCACGGGCCCTGTGGCTTCAGCTCGGAAACTCCACGTTCATCCATGTGTGCAGGGAAGCCAGACAGTCATACCCGGATAGCTCGGTCATGGGGGGAGGGGAGCCAAGATCTCATCCTGGAAAGTCGAGATGCCTGGTGACATTGGGTGCTGACTGAGCTTTCCCCAGGCTTCCGGGAGAGGGTGGTGGAAATAAAATAGGAAACGCCTTAGGAGGAGCACAGTATGCTTGATAGACTCATGGACCTCTTTTTTTCTTTTTTCTTTTTCTTTTTGCTTTTTGGGCTGGAGCGATAGCACAGTGGGTAGGGTGTTTGCCTTTCACGCGGCCGACCCGTGTTCGATTCCTCCACCCCTCTCGGAGAGCTCAGCAAGCTACCGAGAGTATCGAACCTGCACAGCAGAGCCTGGCAAGCTACCTGTGTATATTGGATATGCCAAAAACAGTAACAATAAGTCTCTCAATGAGAGACGTTACTGGTGCCCGCTCGAACAAATCGATGAGCAACGGGATGACAGTGACAGTGACAGTTTTTTGGGTCACACCCGGCAATGCACAGGGGTTACTCCTGGCTCAGCACTCAGGAATCACTCCTGGCAGTGCTCAGGGGACCCTATGGGATGCTGGGAATTGAACCCGGGTCGGTCGTGTGCAGGGCAAACACCCTCCCCGCTGTGCTGTCGCTCCAGCCCCACTCATGGACCCCTTGGGGAGAACGCAGCCAATCATTGCAAGAGGGAAGGAGGGAGGAGTCCGTGAAAAGATCTGAGGTGGGGGGGGGCTCCCCAGAGGTTGTACTTTTTGAAAATCAAGAGGCCACTTCCGGTCGGCAGAGCCCCGGACCCTCACATCCAGGGGTCGAGTCGCGAGGGTCCGTCTGCAGCCGCGGGAAGAGCAGCCGAGCGCCAAGTGGCCCAGTTTTCTCTCAACCCGCACTCCCTCCCCGTCAATATCCCCCACGGTTACGCCTCTGATCTCGCTCGTCAAACACGATGTTTGCCTGTCTTTGAACTTCATATGAGCGGGATAATGCATCCCAGACAGTTTGGGGTCAGGTTTCTCTTCTCCGCTGTTATCTTTCATCCGAGCCTATCCCCGCGTTCCCCGCCTGTTGCCTGTCCTCTGGGTTTCCCTGCTGCACGGCCCCCTGTTAGTCGGACGCCTCCACCCCACTGGACTGTTCACGCGCCTCGGGGTTAGTCACAGCTTCAGGCACCGGAAATACGGCCTCCATGTACGGCCTGGCACGTGCCCCTTTGGAAGACGCTGTCATCGTTTCTGCTGGGTCTGGGGTGTAGCCGGGGCGGGAATTGTGCAGCCAAGACCGTGCTCTCGCTGGCTAAGAACCTCTTACACTGCCCCGTGCACTCAGTGACACTTCAGGGACACCTGCTCGGGGTTGGGGTACGCGATTACGAGGAGACACCCCGCCCTCCTGGTGCCAGCTTCCAAGCTTGACCTCCTTTGGCCCTGTAATCCCTAAGTCTTGACAGCCAGGCCTTTGCCATCTTGCTGCTTTGAACTCGGAGGAGGAAAATGATGGAAGTGCTGGGAACGGACATCGGCCCCGTCTCCCCGGGGTCTTCTAGAACAACTCAAGAAGGGATGGGGGAGTTCTGAAAGGCAGGATGAGAGGATTCCGGGGTTGGGGGGGTGATGATGATGGAGGCCCATGGCCCTGTGATGCCTCCAGAGGTGACGAGTGAGAGGGCCAGCCCCAGGGAGAGTGTCACATGGACAGCCCCCCTGCGGAGACTGGGACTGGACTCAGGACTGCCCCCCGTTCCTGGAAACCAGATGTGACACGGCGTGCAGTGGAGGGCTGGGGAGACCCCCCCGCGCCCCTGAAGCTGCAGCGGGGGCCAGGGGCATCTCTGGGTGCTTCTCTTCTTGTGTCTGAGCTGGAAGGAGCCCTCGGAGCCACCGCCCTTGGCTCTCTATTGCGTCCTCTTCAGAGTGTGTCAGCAAGTCCTGGGCGGATTCTACCCACCCTGCGCACGCCCCTATCGTATATGGTCCCCCAAGCACCACCAGGGCAGGCCCAGAGTCTGCCCCAGCACTGCCAAAAATACCCCAAACCCCCCAAATCCCAGGGGTCAGAGAAATAGTTCAGGGACTAAGGCATTTACCTTGCATGAGGATGACCCCAGTTTCTTTCCTAGTGCCACATCGTCCCTGGGCACTGCCTGGAATAGCCCCTGGACATTTCTTGGAATAGCCCCAGGACATTGCCTGGAGTAGTCCCTGGGCACCGCCTGCAATAGCCCCTGGGCACTGCCAGGTGTGACTCCTCCCAAATGCAAAACACAAAAGTCCAAGGGCCCAGAGAAATAGTTCTGCATTCAGGCTCTTGCCTGCATGTGGCAGACCTTGGTTTCCTTCTTCATACCACAGTATCCCTGGAGTCCTGCCTGAAGTGAGCACAGAGCCAGGAGCACCACCTGAGCACTGCTGAATGTGGTCCAACGCGGCCCATGGAAGTGTCCTGGATTAGAGCAAGTTCACTAGCTTTTGAAGGCTAATTTTGGGGGGCAAAGGTCTAAGAAAAGCAGTAGGAAGTCAAGAAAAAATTAATTCCCTTGCTGTTTTATGTAGAACTTTTTAAAAAGCTTCTGTGATAAACCAAAGCGGGAATGTCAGGGAATTTGCAAGTGTGAAGCAGCAGCTTAAGGAGTCTGAGGAGCCTCTGGAAGTCTGAGCTATCACCAGACTGAGGGACTTCCCTGCCTCCCAAATAAAATAATATAAAACTAGGCCAAAACATGGCTGCCCGCGGGGAACACCCTCGCAAGGCAGTGAGAGGCTGGGGAATCTTCGATTCTTTGAGCTAGTAACTGGACTTCTTGGGTGCAAAGTCAGAATGGTCTCGCCAGTGTTGTTCATGAGAGACGCAAACGGGGGGGGGGGGAACAGGCTTGAAAGGAGGGGGACGGTTCGATGAATTCCAGCGTGTTCTCATGATGGAATATCACTGATCATTAAGAGTCTTTGGTCAAGAATGCTGGGCCATAAACTTCTAACGTTCATTGATGCAAAGCAGAATATAGAACTTTATGTATTAATCCCAGTAAATCAAATTCATCTCTCTTGATAGTGCCAGTTGAGGCAGACAGCGGCGTGGAAAGATTGGGGAGGGTTATGCCCAGGGGACCGGAACAGGGGGCCGGTTCCTCATGGACTTAAGAACAGGGACCTTCTCGCCTTGCCAGCTAGTAGCCATGCCAGCTTTATTCAGAGTATTTTATAGGGGCCTTCTGATTAGTGGCACTAGTGACGGGGACCTTGGGGTGTCATGAGGAGTGTTACCCCACCCCCCCAGTAGTGCAGGCCTGACAGGGCTCCACTCACGGAGGCTCAAGAAGCTCGCAGGGTTACACCCAGAGAAGCTGGTGTGAGGGGGCATGCACTGCATGTTGCATGTACTCTAGCTCTCTGGGAATCATTGAAATCCTAGACAAGCAACATCTATGTACATGCATGAATTTGTTCAAGGTGGAAGGGAAAATGAGCAAAAGAAAAAAGCAAAGGTCTGGTGCTAGAGACACCCGTCTTGCTTACTGGGGGTGGGGGGCGTCCAGGGGGTACACATTCCCAAGGTCCCTCTTTGTGATTCTTGGGAGCCAAGGAAGCCTTGGGGACGTGTGTTGATGCCAATCTCCCAGCACGCAGACAAGAACCAGGCGGCAAGAGACACAAGAATCCTCAAGGAAGCCAGATCCTCACTCTGCAAAACCAACCAGGCAGCTCGTTAGGGAGTTGAACAGGAATCTCCGACTGATTCAGCTTCTCCTTCCCTGGAGCGTTTGACATGAAAACAGGTGAAGCATCCAGGAAGGACTCTTGGCTGCATCATTCATAGCCCCCACAACCCCAAACCGGAAGCCACCTGCAGGGCCATCAGTGGGCGTGTTGTTGAGTGGAATGTGGGTGGGGTCCACAAGAGAATATTCGTTAGTGAGAGAAAGGGATGACGCGTTGGTTGCTACCACTGTGGTAAAGAGGGGAGATATGCGTTGCAATCACTCCACTGACCTCAAGTTCCTCATGGGAGACGGGGCTATACAGCGAGCTAGAAAGTAGACGGTATCTGGAGGTAGGGAAGGAGCGAGAGACTCATTATAAACGAGCGTGAAGGATATTAGTGGGTGATTAGAGTGCCCTCTAACTGGATTATAGTCACGTCATACAGCTCAACTAAATTCACTCAGAGTCACTGAATTGTGCAACTGAGAGAGGGGTGTGTATGGGGGGGTCACCATGCGAAGTTATCGGTGACAGTTTCTTGGGGAGAGGTCAGGAGGCTGCTGTCTTCTTTAGAGCTCTCTCTCTCCCTCGGGGCCTTGTTTGCACTTGAAAAAAAAATCGTTTTTGTAACTAGGAAGTAAACTTCCATCACCTGCGCCTCACTCCAGCCCCTGGGGAGGGAAGACTCGCGTGTCCTCCCCTTCTCTGGTTGTTCCCCAAGTGTCCAGTCTCCAGGGGCTACTGCTGCCCCCAAGCCCTGCACGGAGCGTGTCACCCAGCTTCATGCTTGAGAGGAGTCTCTGGCGAGTGCTTTGCCATGGAAGGTCAAGCCCACACCTGGACGAATACCCCCCCCGCCGGCCCCCCCCCCGCCGAGCTTCCCAAGAAACAGCCTGGCCGGGTTTTCTCCACAACTTGCACTTCAGGCATTGCAATCACCCACGGAGTCTGCCTCGAGATTTTAAAGCCGATTTTTAGGAGTAGGCCCAGTCTTCGAAGGAGACCATCTCTGCTCGTTCTGACTCAAGTCATATCCGCATCCCGCAACCTGGGAGATCCGCCTGCTGCTGCATTCCTTGGTTGCTCTAGAGTATGCGCACTCAGCCCTTGGAGTCCCGTTGGGAACCATAGACACGCAACATGTATGTAGATGCATATGTATGTTAAAGGTGGAAGGAAAACGAGCAAAGAAAAAAACGCAAAGCTAGAGACACACGTCTCTGTGAATTACCCGTGGAGTGGGTAAAACAACAGCGATTAAATCTATAGCAAATAGTACCCAGCTTTACTACTGAATTCTGACTACGTGTCAGATACCGTGTAAACGTTTTCTACATATTATCTCATGTTAATCCCCACCATAGCGCTTTGAGTTCTTACCTGTAGTTCGTGAAGAGGGCGAAGCAGAGAGGAGGAGAAATGGTCTTATTTACAAGATTAAAGAGCCTTGGATAGCCAGACCCGGCTCCTTCTGAAACCGGTATGAGGTTGTTTTGAAGACGCTGAGTTTTATTGAATAAATGCTGCCGTTATTTTCACCTGGGAATGCAGGCAGGAACTCCATCCAAGTTCGAAATCAGATGCGCCAGAGCCCTGGGAATCAAAGCACCAGGGGTAATTTAAATCCCTTCAAGGGAGTGATGGGAGATGGCGCGTTGGGCCTGTGAGGCAGGGGGAGGCTTCTGTCCCCGCTGACTAGGTCGCCGTGCCTCGCCGGCAGGAAGCCTTTCACCACAGCAAAAGGCACCAGCGAGACACGGAGCCCACGAGGGAACCGGTGCGGTGAGAGCAGCGCTTGCTGCTGTTTTGGTAGCAGCGGCTCTGGGAGGGGCTTGACCCAGGTGCCTGGCACGGGGCCCCGTCGGGTGGCAAGAGCTTTGCGAGTCGCCGCTCCTGGGGGGTTTGTTTTCTGAAACAAAGTTCTCCTCTCCCCACCCCTCCGTCCCCACTCGCATTTCCATCTCATTGAACGCGCCCGTCTTCCTTCCTCCGCCCGAGGAGACCTCCACCAGAGAGAGGAAAATATTGGGATTTCATTTTCAACGTGTCCCGTTTATTCTCTTCTGTTCAAACGGAATTAGATTTCCCCAGACTGGCCATAGGAGAGATGAAAAGGAATATGAAGGAATTTTTTTTTTTTGGCGCAAAAAATCGAGTCTCTCATTGAAGTATTAGTCTAAGTTATACTGTGCAGGCGCAGAACCAAAGTGCACATTTTTCAGGGGGGAGGGGAGAGGCCTTGGGGGTGAGAAGCATCAGGAAGGAGCTCAAAGGCCACGTGTCATGGTGGCCACCGGAGGAGGGCAGCACAGAGAAGGAGAGATGGGGAAATGAGCGGGTGAATGGAGGATGAATGAAGGGGCATGAATGGATTAAAAAAAAAAAAGTTGTTTTTTTTTGAGCGCGAGCCAGGATGAGAGAACCATCCTGCTTGTGCTCAGCAGCAGACATGTCTAAAGTGGGGGAAACCACAGCCTAGAGTGGGAGGCGTCCTCGCATCTCCTAGGTGGGCCTGTCCTCCTGCTTCCTTAGACCCTCCAGCTGTGAGGGGGCGAGCTGGGACCACAGGGAACCTGGGCATCATGTCCCCCTTGAGGCTTAAGGAAGCAGGAAGCCTCCTAGCCAAGCCTTTGTGATGGTGACACTTGTCATGGCTGGGTGGGATAATGACAGAGCTGCTGGGGGTCCTGGGAGGAGACAGACAGCCATCCTACTGGGACAGACAAACAGCCATCCTACTGGGACAGACAGACAGCTATCCCACTGGAGACAGACAGACAGCTATCCCACTGGAGACAGACAGACAGCTAACCTACTGGGACAGACAGACAGCCATCCTACTGGGACAGACAGATAGCAGACCTACTGGGACAGACAGACAGCCATCCTATTGGGGACAGAGAGACAGCCAACCTACTGGGGACAAACAGACAGCCAACCTACTGGGACAGACAGACAGCCAACCTACTGGGACAGACAGATAGCCAACCTACTGGGACAGACAGACAGCCATCCTACTGGGGACAGACAAACAGCCAACCTACTGGGGACAGAGAGACAACCAACCTACTGGGGACAGACAGACAGCCATCCTCCTGGGTCAGACAGACAGCCAACCTACTGGGACAGACAGATAGCCAACCCACTGGGGACAGACAGCCAACCTACTGGGACAGACAGACAGCCAACCTACTGGGTCAGACAGACAGCCAACCTACTGGGGACAGACAGCCAGCCAACCTACTGGGGACAGACAGACAGCCATCCTACTGGGGACAGACAAACAGCCATCCTAGTGGGGACAGAGAGACAGCCAACCTACTGGGGACAGAGAGACAGCCATCCTACTGGGGCAGACAGACAGCCAACCTACTGGGGACAGACAGACAGCCATCCTACTGGGGACAGACAAACAGCCATCCTACTGGGGACAGAGAGACAGCCAACCTACTGGGGACAGAGAGACAGCCATCCTACTGGGACAGACAGACAGCCAACCTACTGGGCTGTCAGCTCCAGGACAGACGAGACACTAAGTGGCCGGGAGGCTGGACGGATGGACACCGCTGAGCGCGCCACCGTCTGCAGCTGGGACAGGCCCATGCAGCTGGTGTCTGAGGGGACGAGACCCAGGGAGACCAGGCGGGTCAGTGCCCTCTACCGTTTTGGTGTTGGACCTCCTGCCCGCTGCATGTGGCGAGTCCCCTTGCAAACACGTGTGGCAGAGGTCCCCGCGCGGCCAGAAAAAATGAGCAATTTCATGGGTCTTGGGGGAAACGGCTTCAAGTTCTGCGGCTGTGATAAGGGCGTTTGGAGACTTTTCGCAAAAATGCTGATGGGACCCTAAGTATCGACAGGTTTCCCCTCATAAAGGAGCACTGGAGACAGGGCTGGAGGGGCACTTCCGGGGGAGGATGGTCCTTCTGCTCAGACTGCCCTGGGCAGGTTTGCGATGTCACCTACATCAATAGAACATTCTGGAAGCTGTTGGTCTAGCATGTGTACCATGGGCAGGGCCTCTGCAGGCGTCCCCCGGCTGCACACACCCACCGGCCCCATATATCTGGGCCGGCAGGGGCTGGGCGCCAACCCCCCCGCTTGCATTTCTTGTTTTGTTTTGTCATTTTTCCACCTTTGGAACCGCAGACAAATGGACCGCGACCGTGTTTTAGACGTTAGAAGCATTTTTCTCCTTGGATTTCTGCTTTTCACTCTTGTGTACAGGAAGGATAAATAATGTCGGAACATAATAAAAATGTTTCCAGTCCCCTGAAGCTACGGAAGCATTTTAATGTCGTGAGCAATGTTGCTGAGCCTTTTTTTTTTATCAAGAAACATGAAGGAGAAGCTTTCCCCTCCCTGTGTCTGAGACCCCTCCCCGGAGAAGGTCTATAAGGGCAGACTCGGAAACTGGTGCTCTCCTCAGCTCTGCAGCTGGGTGCTCGGGGTCAAGAGACACAGGAGGGAGGGGCCACCGCCACTGGCACTCAGGGCTTACTCCCGACTCTGCACTCAGGGATCACTCCTGGCAGGGCTCAGGGGACCGATGGGACCCGGGAATCCAACCCAGGTTGGCTGCGCTCGAGGCAAGTGCCCTGCTGGTTGTCTTTGTTCGGGCGCGGATCGAGATCTCCCTTTAACGACAAAGAGACTCCAGAGGCTGCAAACAGCAAGCAGGGTTGATTGTGAGACTGGCTAGCCAGGGTCCAGCCGCCCACGCAGACACGCAGGTCCAGCAGGTTGGGCAAGACCCCGAGCTTCTCCAAAGGAGATCTTATATAGGCCTTCCCCGGCCGTTACAGCAGAGCCCGCGCATTTCAGAGCCAATAGATTTGTAATATTACAAACTCTCTTAACCAATCCATTTCAAAGGACATCACTCCTTAGCCTATGGTTTTAGAGATCAGCATTCGCGCCAATATTCAGGAATGTCCCGGTTCTGGGGTCAGTCCTGGGTCTTGTGACATGGGTCCTGTGATACGGGTCTTGTGATATGGGTCTTGTTATCTGGTCTGACCACCACCCTTCTTGCGACCCAGGGTGCCCGTATCCAAATTCCTTGCTCAGGGACAGATAGACAAGTTATTCTACAATGCAGGCTCCTGTGAAAAGAGTCTTAAGAAAGCTAAATAGATTCCTGTGGTTTGTCCTCACAGTCTTATTCCTCGGGTCCCTCTCGGAATCCCCCCACCTCTACCTGCCCTCATCTCGGCTCAAGGGCAGTTGAGATTTCTGGGTTCAGAATTTCTGGGTTCAGACGCCCACTCTGTGAAGCTCCGTCTGCCCGACAGTCCTCTCTCCACATCCTCTGATTTGGCCTCGTGCTCACCCGTTGCAGATTTTCCCTTCCAAAGAACTTTCTTTGTTTTCAGATAGCCTTGTCCTCTTCTGATAGGCTCCTGTACTGAGTGTAGCTTTCTTATGCATGTTCCTATCAGACTGGGGGAGAGAGGCATCAAGCCCTATACTTGACACGTGGAGAGATAAGTGCTTGGTAAGATCTTTATGCCTCACTCCTTCCTGTGCGGGGAAAGCCATGCAGACTAAGAAGGAGGGGGAACTTGACCTAACATTATATCTTATAGGGCCAGAGAGACAGTACAGGGGTTAGGGTACCTCCCACACACGTGCCCTCTGACCATCCCTGGCACCATATAAAGTTCTACAACCACTGTCAGGAGTAATCCCTGAGCACAGTGCCAGGAGTAAGCTCTGAGCACCACCCAGACCAAAAAACAATGTAATGCTAAATAAGAATTACTCTCGCTATCCTTTCCTCCTGGTGAGAATGGCATTTATCAGAAAGATTGGAAACAATCAGTGCTGTTGGAGGTGGTGTGTGTGTGTGTGTGTGTGTGTGTGTGTGTGTGTGTGTGTGTGTGTGGAGGGGGGTTAAATATTCATTCACTGCCGGCAGGAATGATGTCCGGTATAGCCGTGATGCAAAACGGTGTTGAGTCTTCTCAGAGTCCGAACAGAGCTTCCACAGGACTCAGCAATTCCACTTGGCATCTCCCTCCAACACAAAGGCATTAATTAAAAAGATACAGACGCACCTTTGTTCCTGGTGGTGCTAAGTGCAACTATCAAGATAGGAAAACAAAACCCACATGGACATGGACAGGCAAGGGATGGAGAAGCTGCGGCACACGTGCCGTGAAATACTCTGCAGCTGGAAGAAAGAGGGAGATATTGCAGTTTGCTTCCCCCTGTGTAGGATAACATAGCCTCAGGTAGTTTAGGTTTATTGGGTTACTCCCATTACAGTGCTCCCATTCCTCTTTGTTTATTTGTAGCTTCTATCTTAGTGTTCTGTTGACTTGTAAATATTGTTTTTCTCTTCTCCTTGAGTCCTTTGCATAGTTTATTCAGAGCCATGTCCTTTTTGTATGGACACAGGAAGACTTAGCAAATGCTATGCTTTTATAACCTGGGAGTCATTTGACTCTACATGATATTTTCCTCCTGGACATCTGTTCTCTCAACCTAAGCCTCAGCTGCCCTTACTTCCTAGCACCCCCAAAAGCAGGGTCCCAACGAGGGATGGGACAGACCCAGGGCAAGCGGTGAGTTGTGTGCTACCCTGGCATCGAGATGGGCCTGGCCAAAGTGCCTAATGCTTAACTATAAGTTAAGAGCTTGATCATGGACAAATGTTGTCATGATCCAAACAGTGATAACTAGATTTGGACCCTGCTAGGGTGAGGAATGATTAATCTGGCCTGAGTGCTGTGGTCTGAGTCTGTGGCAAGATGTTGCCAGGAGAGCTGCCTTGCAAGCCTCAATGTATCTCTTGCTATGTCCATACAAAAATAACTAGTATTAAGATGTTAATAAGTGTTTGGACTAAGGAAAAGAAAAAAAAAAACCTTAAGAGTCAGGAAGGGCTTTGGAATGCCCTGTCCTCAGGAAGGGCTTTCTTATGTTGATTTTGCTACCTGGCTGGGTGTAGCCTAGAGGGCAAGGGGGGAGAGAGAAGTAGGAGGAGAGACAGAGAAGCCAGAGAAAGGCTGGAGTAGATCGAGAGAGAGGATGGAGCTGGGAGTGCGGGAGAGGAGAAAGATGGAAGATTGAATAAACAGTAACTAATCAGCAACCAGCTTGGTCCTCAGTCTTCCTTCGCCTGTCCCTGGTCAACGGCTGTCCCGATCCAGCCCATACACAGCGGTTCCAGAGCACTGAATGTGGGCGGTGAGACACAGCCCCCACCCCTGTAGAGCCCGCAAGTGCACGCGCCCTTCAGCGAGCTTTAGTTTTTTATACCCCTGGATGGAGGTGGAGGGTTTTTGTGTTGAGTGAAAGAAGTCAGACTGAGAAGGACATATGCCAGATAATTTCATTTGTCCGTGGTTGTAGAGGAACAAAACAAGGGAACAGACAGTATCAACCAAGAAAATCCTAAGGGCTGGAGCCATAGCACAGCGGGGAGGGCATTTGCCTTGCACATGGGTGACCTAGGTCCGATTCCCAACATCCCATATGGTCCCCTGAGCACCGCCAGGAGTATTTCCTGAGTGCATCACCAGGAGTAACCCCTGTGAAACACTGGGTGTGACTCCCCCCGCCCGCCCAAAAAAAAGCAAAAAAAAAGAAAGAAAAAGAAAAGAAAAATCCTTAGCCTAGGATTACAAAATTTAAAGAGACATAAAGATAGTGGTGAGTGATTATGAACATATTGTAATGGCAAGGCAATATGGTAGCTTTATCTTGAAACCACAAACATAAACATGCTTGTAACCATGTGATCTAAACTAGTACAATAAATATTTGTAATAAAAATTCAAGTTACTCCTCAATGCTTCTCACCTAAGTGCACTGTTTTCCACTGAATGTGATGACTCGTTCGTTGGCGTGACTTTCAGGTGGGGAATGAATGATAAAAGGGAAGGACGATGAGCTCTGAGGTTAATATGTTGAATCCAAGGCCAAGCCGTTGGACAGGACATTGGCTCCCCAAATCAAAAGAAACGTCAAGAAATAAATGGCAGCATGGAGGGGAGAACGGTCTCATTGTGCCTCCCTTAGAAGGTGGCTAGGGAAATGAAATGAGACTGTGTGTGGGAAATATTTAGACTAGTATGTGGGCATAGCAGACACCTGGTACATATTATCTAGGGTAATATATGTTCGTGCCAAATCTTGGGTTGGGTAGGAGAGAACACACGATGGAAAAACACCATTAGGACTCCGGGGATAATAGCGTTTTATTTACTAATTCAGTATTTAAGGCTTAGCCTAAAGTGCTATTGATGAAGTGACTCCTGGGTAATGAGAATAATAAATACTAAAAAAGATAATGAGCTCAGAACATTCCTCCAAAAAAAAAACCCAATTGTTTGCTCAATTATTTTAAATTGGTTATGTAATTCCTATAGATTATGAATTAAGTCTACTTTTCCAAGCAGAGTCTGTGCACAAATGGGTCCCTGGCTTTTCTTTTTTGTGGAAGATGATGCGGAGAATCCAACCTCCTGCATGAAGACCTGATTTCTGGACTGTGAAGGAAACCTGGGCCTGAGCTCCTGCCCCGGAAACAGACAGGAAGTAGAGATCTGCTGTTGATTTTCGTGAACCAGGTTCGTGCTCTGAGATGCTTCTGTGGTACCAAGACCTTGTGTCCGGACTCCTTGGCTCTCTCTGGATCACACCTCCCAAATCAGAACCCCAAGGCAGAGTTGAGTTATCTGGGTGTTTCAGTGGCCCTGCTGGTCACACCGATGTCCCGTAGAACCTCACATCCTAGGGAGGTGGCCCTGGAAACCATTAATGACTGAGCCACAGGTGACAAAAGCAGCCCCAAACAATAGCGATGGGAGAGATGTTGACATGGGAAGGTTCATCGTTGACTGGGGTCAACCAGAACCCCCAAATTTGGGATCATTGGAACTTGCAAAGTTCCAGTTACATGAGGTCTCGACAGCTTCACTAATCGCACTGTTGAATTGGACTAAACAGCTCAAGAGGAAATAATACTGAATTTATGCAAATTCTCAGGAAGTAGGATGAGGCATGCTTTCAACTTCATCTGCAGTGCTAGCCATTGCTCTGACATGAAGCAAGAATAGTAATATCCATTGTCAGCACAGATGCAAAAATCTTGACTAAATCTCCAGTAAATCAAAGACATCAACATGACAAAAATATAATTATCCTAACCAAGTGTATTTCGGCTTGAGAATGCAAGGTAGAGTAGAAATTCATAATAATCCGTGTAACTCCCTGGATGTGAGGAAATAAATAGTTATAGTGTGAAGGTTTTTGGGGGGGTACCAAAACTATTTTGTGAGATATGATAATAACGAAGACATCTCATTTTACATTTGGTCAAAACTCACAGAAAGCATTGGACCAAGAGTGAACCTTAATATAAGTGCTGAACATTGAGTGATCATACTAAGTCAATGCAGTCTTATTAGTTCTAATTCATCTTCACTTTGCTGCAAGACTTTGCTAGTAGGAGGAGCACACCTCTCGGAGAGCCTGGCAAGCTACCGAGAGTATCCCGCCTGTACGAGCAGAGCCTGGCAAGCTACCCATAGCGTATTCAATATGCCAAAAACAGTAATGATAGGTCTTATTCCCCTGACCCTGAAAAGAGCCTCCAATGGTTGGGAAAGACAAGTAAGGAGAGGCTGCTAAAATCTCAGGGCTGGGAGGATTAGAGACGTTACTGGTGCTCGACAGAGTAAATCAAGAAACAAACGGGATGACAGTGATACAGTGACAGGAGGAGTGGAGGACGCAATGACTATTGAAGCTTGTTCTTCTGCTGAATTTCCCTTTTCCCTGTTTTTCTTTCTTCCTTGTTCCTTTTTTGCAAGAGGGCTAAAATAGTTCCGTGGGCCGTTTCTAGCTGTGATAATTTTCAAACAAAAGATTTAATATCATCTAAAAATGTTTAAGTGTTGTTTACATTTTCATTGGACTCTGCACTTCATAAAAAATGCAAAGGAACCAGACCCTCCTTCATATTGAGGAAGCCCGAAACATATTCTAAAGGGCCCATTCTGGAATAAATTCTAAAATGGCACCGTCTCCAACATAGCTTCTAACTGTTGGGGTGAATATTTCTTTTGACTTGAAAACATTCCTAGGAATGCGGCTATCACGACTGCCATGTGATTTTAATTTGGTATCGATCGACGTAATGCCGAAATCGAAATAAATGACAGCATTATTGATAGATCACTTCAGGAGAGAGGAGTGTGGGCTCACAATCTGAGGTGTTCTTTAAAGGCAAGTATGAAACCGATCCTCGAGGGGGTTAATGATTTTTATAAAAACAGGTTTCATGTCTGGCTCTCTGAAATGAAAATGTTCCCATTATTCTCCTACCCTGAGATTAAAGATAGAGGATTTTTCTGTAGGGTGCCATCCAGGGAAACCCAGCGGAGCGGGGACTGAGTGATGCTTATCAAGAGACTCAGCATCTTCATCTTAGTACTGAACCCCTCCTTCAGAGAGAACCCTTTGGTTTTTTGTCTATTTTTTTTGTTTTGACGCTTCGGCCCACACCTGGCGATGCTCAGGGGCTACTCCTGGCTCTGCACTCAGGAATGACTCCTGGCGGTGCTCGGGGACCCTATGGGATGCTGGGGACTGAGCCTGGGTCTGTCGCATGCAAGGCAAACACCCTCCCCGCTGTACTATCGCTCCCACCCAGGGACCCCTTCTGAGCAAGCTTCCTTCTCAGTGTGCATATCCAGAAAAGCCCCCTGGATCGAGGGAAGCTAGGACTGGGCATCACTCCAGAACCCAGAGAGTCTGCTGGGGTCCAAATGAAGGGATCGGTCAGCTTCCATCTCCGCTCAGGCTCTGTTCTGGAATGAGTGTTGTCTGAACAGAATGGGTTTCGGTCCTGTGTCTGAATGTCCCTAGGTCACGCATGAAAGATTTGCAAGCAAAACTCCAGATGCTTCTGAAGTTCACTGTCACTGTCATCCCGTTGCTCATCGATTTGCTTGAGCGGGCACCAGTCACGTCTCCATTGTGAGACTTGTTGTTACTGTTTTTGGCATATTGACACCGTGGGGAGCTTGCCAGGCTCTGCCGTGCAGGTGGGATACTCTCAGTAGCTTGCCGGGCTCTCTGAGAGGGGCGGAGGAATCGAACCCAGGTCGGCCGCGTGCAACGCAAACGCCCTACCCGCTGTGCTATCGCTCCAGCCCGCCCACTTATGAAGTTAGTTATTGATTTGACAGCTCTGAGGAGGTGGGTTCAGGAGCAATAGGGCAGGGTTAAGGCCCTTGCCTTATGCTTGGCCGGCTTGGGTTCGGTCCTGGTGCTGCCGAGGGTCCCCTGAGCACTGTGAGGAATGACCCCAGAGCACAGAGCCAGCAGTAAGCCCTGAGCGATGTTGGGCTTGGACCCCAAACAGAAACTAGAAGATGCTGAGGTTCGAGTCCAGGCTCCAGCTGGCTCCGTGTCTGCGATCGTCATTCTTCGCTGCTCTCTCGGGGTGATCCTGCCGCCAAGTCCACCGCTGGCCCCTGGTCCACTGGTGAGATCCTGCCCATGGCCTGTCCATGCGGCTCCTGGCCCCGCGGCTCCCAGTCCCCTCAGCTTTCCTTTGTTCTCGGTCACGTGGGTGAGAACTGCCACTTTGGCTTCCAGCTGCCGGGACACAGTGAGGCGTCAAAGCGAAGCCACCATTTGTGTGTCTGTCAGAGGCAAGCACGGGGTCAGAGGGGAAGCCCTCTGGCCTGGGGCCCTCGTTTACGTCTTGCTCTTTCCCACCCAGCCTTTCCGTGACCTATTCTGACTCTTCCACGGGCAAGACTGAAAGGAACCGAACCAGTTGACCGAGCTCTTTGGCACCTCTCCGCTTTTGCTGCCCCGGGCACGTCTACTCATTCCTGGCACCTCTATAAGTGCTCTAGGGCGAGGGGCCGGCGCGATAGTACAGCGGGTAGGATGTTTGCCTTGCACACGGCCAATCTGGGTTCGATTTCCAGCATCCCATATGGTCCCCCGAGCACCGCCAGGAGTAATTCCTGAGTGCAGAGCCAGGAGGAACCCCTGTGCATCGCCGGGTGTGATCCAAAAAGCAAACAAAAAAGAAGAAAAAAAGAAAAAGAAAGAAAAAAATTCTCTAGGGCCAGGATACTGGCCTGAGTAAGGGAACTCACCAAGTGCCCTGAAAGATGCCAGTCGCATGTTGGGTTAAGGAAATTCCCTGTCTGGGCATCCAGAAAGGAGCGGTAGCTCCCGGGAGAAGCCTTCTTACAACACGAGAGAAGCGAAGCCAGGAGAGTGGGGCAGGAAGGGGCGGAGGATTAGACACAGGGATCCTCAACCCAACCCTCGCCTCTCAGCAGGGTCCTGGTTCATGTCCTGTGTTTGCCTCCAGCAAAATGGAGCTGATTTCTTTCTATTAAAAAAAAATTTTTTTTAACGAATCACCGTGACATAGTTACAGATTTATAAATGTTCGTGATTACGTTTCAGTCATACAATGATCGAGTACCCATCCCCCCACCAGTGCCCATTCTCCACCACCAGTGGTCCCAGTGTCCCTCCCACCCCCCCATCCCATTCCCTCCCTCCCCCGCTCTGTGGCAAGCACATTTCCTTTTACTCTCTCTCTCTCTCTCTCTCTCTCTCTCTCCCCCCCCCCTTTGGGGTGTTACGGTTTGCAATACGGGTACCAAGTGGCCATCATGTTTGGCCCATAGTCTCCTTTCAGCACGGATCTCCCATCCCGAGCGAGCCCTCCACCCATCCTTTACTTGGTGGCCCCTTCTCTATCTCAGCTGCCTTTTCCCCCAACGTGTGAGGCCAGTTTCCAAGCTGGAGTTGATTTCTTTTTCTTAGAAATGGACATTTCCTGGCCTCCCACTAACTGGGCAGGGGGCGCAGAGGGTGGGGGTGTTTGGGGGATGGTGGAGAAAGAGCTTTAGTTGCCACTAGTCTGTAGGCTGATGTCACAGACTGTCCTCAGAGCGTCTCTCGATGCTCCCCACTGCAGGAAGGTGTTTTCAGAGAAAGAGCAGGGGTGTCTGCAGACCAGGGGTGCCAGAGTGAAGAGTAAAGTGCCCTCGCCGCCTGGTCTTATCTGCAAACATAAATATGGCTGGAGGAAGACAGAAATGAGAGCTGGTGGTACTTAATGAAATAGTTTAGAGAAAGGCAGGTGGCATTCTTCAGAAAAGGTTGTCACATCCTCCGAGTCACAGACTTCAGGATACTCACAGTGGTTTTCATTTTCCTGACCCCAAAGCGTCCTCCTACGTTTTGGTAAAGTAGACAGTAGGGATCCTATTATATTTCCATTTCTTGGTAGTTACTGAATAATATGAGGGTGCTTCTGATTTAGTTTGAATAATTTGATCTTCAGATGCTTCTATGTCACTTCTGAAGTGATGGGATTCTCTATTCCAGGTCTGCTCAGGCCTATGGTCAGACTCAAATCTATGTGTCAAGAAATAGGCCAATATATGGAAAATAAATTCTTTATTACGCTAAAAAAAAATGAGTGTTGATTGCTTTTAACTTAAGCCTCTGGGAAAAGGGGAAATTGAGGCAAATAGTCCTTTTTTTAGGCTCTGAGCAGGTCCAGCCGTCCAGTTTTGATCCCACTATCTTTTTTTTTTCTAAATGAGTGAGGTATGATGGATAAAACACCTGTTCTATATTTCTTTAATTGTTAAAATATTTTTAAATGAATCACCGTGAGATACAGTTACAGAGTTACAAACTTTCATGATTATGTTTCAGTCATACCATGATCAAGTATCCATCCCTCCAGTAGTGCCCATTCTCCACCCCCAACGTTCCCAGAATCCCTCCCGTGACACCCCCATCCCCTCCCCCACACCTCTGTGGCAGGCACATTCTCTTTTAGTCTCTCTCTCCTTTTGGGTGTCGTGGTTTGCAAGGCAGGTAGTAAGGCCATCCTATTCGGTCTGTAGTCTACTCTCAGCACGCATCTCCCATCCCGAGCGAGCCCTCCGAGCATCATTCACTCAGTGCTCCCTTCTCCATCCCCGCTGCCTTTCCCCCCAGCTCCTGAAGCCGGCTTCCAAGTCCTGTATCGATCCTCCTGGCCCTTGTCTCTACTATCCTTGGGTGTCAGTCTCCCATTCTGTCACTCTCTAGTCCACTGACCCTTCATCTTTACTGAGGACATTAAGGCTCTCCATTCCGGATCTGTCCTCTCCCACCAGGGGGGCTCAAGATAGGGTATTTTGGGGGGTGAGCACCCTAGACAGTGCTCACGATAGCACCAGTGTTGGGGCCAGTGTGTGAGGGCAGCCTTGAGACTGTGAGGTCCCTGCCCGCTCCGTCCACTGTAGGCGGGGGTCCTCCGTCTGTCTGAGTGCAGTTTGGACAGAAATCTCCTATCTTTGTCCTGCTCTGAGTAACATGGAACAGAGAAGGAAACCGCCCTTGCAAGGGGAGATGTCGCTTTTCAATGTTCCGCTTAGGTGCAGGTCTCTTGGTCTGGGCAGAAGAGCAGGCGAGAGGCTGGAGCCAGAGCACGGCGGGGAGGGCATTTGCCTTGCACGCTGCTGACCCGGGTTCGATTCCCAACATCCCATATGTTCCCCTGAGCACTGCCAGGAGTAACTCCTGAGCTGTGTGTTTGAGGCCTCCCCGTCTGTGTTTGCAGCCCCTCTGCCTTGGGCCCCGTCTGGGTCTTCTGCCAAGCTGGGTGCTTGTCTCCTACTGGTCCGGCGTGTCACCTATTTCTTTATTTCAGACACATGTCACTTCTCTTCCTAGGCAAGGGGGAGGGGAGCAGGAGCTCAAAAACTAGAATTAAAGCATCAGGGGCCTGGCCGGCTGCAGGGGAAGCTGGGGGCTTCTGGGTTGGGGGGGGATGTTGCTGGGGGCTGCTTCCCTCCCATCAGACCAGGCGCTCCCAGGGAGAGGTGATGGACCAGCCCGGCCCCAGGAGCTGAGGACGGGACCGTCTTTATTTGCATAAGTGATAGCACAGCGGGTAGGGCGTTTGCCTTGCACACAGCCGTCCCAGGTTCGAATCCCAGCATCCCATATGGTCCCCTGAGCACCGCCAGGAGTAATTCCTGAGTGCAGAGCCAGGAGTCAGCCCTGTGCATCGCCGGGTGTGACCCAAGAAGAAAAAAAAAAAAAGAACCAAAGCGGGTTTTCCTGCTGAAACGCAGCACTTCCTTCCAGGTGACTGCAAGGGCCGCTGGTGACCCCTCCTGACGGATGCCCGTTCCGGGGAGCTGGGCTGAGACAGAGCCCTCACCCCCCACCCCCTCCCATCCTCCCCACCACCACCGTGGTACCCCGAATGATGCCGTTAATGAGATGATGGGACACGGGCAAACAGCACACGGTGCAATATTTTTCCTCCCCACCTCGATCTATATTAAGTCGATCACCCACTGCAACCCGAGGTTTGTTGCCTTTTTCCAATTTCGTTGCTGTCGATGTCTCTGAAAGTGCTGATTCCATCAAGCCTCCCCTCTCCCACACAGATTTCAATAACTTGGCAAAGAGAAATTCTATTAGCGGGGAGGGGGGGCTTTAAACCAACAGCTGAGTCCCCCCCCAGCCCCCGGCTCTTCCACCGAGTGCCCTGTTCTCGTCAGGAATGATCACGGGGCAGAAAGCCCCTTCCCGAGCAACGCTTTGAACCACCCAGCGGAGCCGGGAGTTCAGGGGGAGACGGGGCCGCTGGGGAAGGGCCAGCCAGGCCCTCAGCTGCCCGGCTCTGGAAACGTGTAGGAAATGAGGCCTTGGGTTCCCGAGCCCTGTTCCGAGTCAGGCCCCGGGGTTCACAGGCTGCGTCCACGTCTGCCCTGGCTGGCTTCCTCTGGGCCCCTGCGGCGTGGCCGTCTCACGATGCCGACTCCGGAGGCCAGCGTGGCTCTGCTCTGAAGGACATCTGAGCACTGAACTCGAGCCTCGGAAAGCACGTTCTCGCCGCAGGAGATAGTCAGAGCAGATGTGCCCAGGAGAGGCCACTGGCCGTGGCACGAGGTCCACTGAGGACACTCCGAGCCACCTAAGTAACTCCCTAGCTGCCTCAGGGGGTGGACTGTGGGGGTGGCATCCACCGTGGCTTTGTCTGCCGTACCAGAAATGACTTTTCTCTCAAGGATCTCACTAGATACGGACTAGAAGTGTCTCTCCTCATCGGGGCCATGGGCTTCTCCGAGGGGTCTCTCCTTCTCTCTCCTTGCAGCCCCCGGGCCCCAGCAGCGTCCTTCACTCAGGTTACCCCCCTTTATTTGGCCCCGCTGGCGTTTGAAGCCACATCCACGTAGATTCCCCAGGCGGCTGCCTTGAACACGCTTCCTTCCTCCTAGAGATCTGAAATCCGCTGAGTCGCAGGACGGGCCAGGGAGAACTCAGAGGGGAGTTTCCTCCCTGTTGCCCCCAAACCGTGAGAGGCGGCTGTGTGTTGAGTCGGAGAGCTAGTGCAGGGGGTAAGGGGCTTCCCTTGCGTGTAGCTGACCCGGGTTAGATCCCCGGAGACCACCTGGACCCCGGGCACTGTCAGGAGTGACCTCCAAGCACACGGCCAGGAGTGCCCCCTGAGCCATACAGTCCAATAGACAACAACAACAAACTAAAACTTAAAAATAAATAACAAATGGGCTGGAGCAATAGCACAGCGGGGAGGGCGTTTGCCTTGCACGCGGCCAACCCGGGTTCGATTCCCAGCATCCCATAGGGTCCCCTGAGCAGCGCCAGGGGTAATTCCTGAGTGCATGAGCCAGGAGGAACCCCTGTGCATCGCCAGGTGTGACCCCAAAAAGCAATAAATAAATAAATAAATAAATAAATAAAATGGGTTTGTGTGTCGTGGAGAAATTTCAGCACCTAGTCGCCTCTCGGTTCTGTCTTAGCTTGGGCGGCCTAAGTCGGGCTGCTGGTCTTTGGCTCCATTTCTCACCTCTGACAGATGCGCAAACCACCACCGTGCTCCGGAGGACAGAGAGGCGGCACTCTCGGGGCTGTGAGCCCGGGGGTCCTCCGGGCAGGCTGTGATCCCCAGGCTGACAGCAGTGATGCCTCCGGGGCAACACGCAACAACCGCCTCATGAATGACAAACAGGTGGGTGGCCAAACAGGGCCTTGGGGAGAACCTCAAAATAAAACCCCCACACACTCTGCTTCCAACGGTGGGAAATGCAGTCAATTAAACCAGAAGCATAGACTTGTGTACCAGCCCGGCTTCTCCAGGGAAATAGAACTAATGGACTACCGGGAGCGGCATCCTTCCCCCTGTGAGGCACAGAAAATAGAACTATTTTGTGGACCGGCTGACAGAAAACGTGAAACAAAAGCCCGATGTTGATTAGGATTTGTAGCTCGTGTGACGTCTTAAGCCGCTCCAGGGCTAGAGGGGGGTGGGGTTGGGGGTGGTCCTCGGACCCCTGGTTGAAGAACAGGAGTTAAGAGCTCTGCAGAAGGACGTTTATTGGGAGGGGTTCACACACACCTTGTGCAGGCTGAGAAGGCCCAGGACCTGCCCGTCTCCCCGTCGCTTAGGGGAGAGGGAAGCGTCTGTCCAGGACCCTAACCTTGTTGGTGGTGCCTTACGTGAGGCGGGGACGAGAGAGACGGTCACTTTCTCCTGATCCCCCTCTGCCACCCCGAGACCCAACTGGGAAGACTCAGACTGACAAAGTCTGTGATGAGCTCCTGCCCCCGCCCCCAGCCCCGCCCCCCTCAGCCCCACCAGGGGACCATCAAGCCACACACGACGTCCTCTTGGTCTTCTCGGCACAGGAGTTGATCCCCACCTCCCCATTTCTCGGGGAGCCACGGACTCAGGTTGGGACGAGAAACTGCTCTTGGCAGGAAAGGAAAGTCAGTCCCAGGCCTTCCCCGGGGTTATCTTGTCTCGTCTCACAGAGAAGAATTTCAGGAGTAGACAAGCAGTGAAGTAGAACAGATACTATTTTGGAGGCTTTGGGAGGTGAGGAGGGAGGGAGGGAGGGAGAGAGAGAGGGAGGGAGAGAGAGAAAGAGAGAGAGAGGGAGGGAGAGAGAGAAAGAGAGAGAGAGGGAGATAGAGAGAGGGAGGGAGGGAGGGAGAGAGAGAGAGAGGAAGATAGAAAGAGGGAGGGAGGGAGGGAGAGAGAGAGAGGGAGGGAGGGAGAGAGAGAGAGAACAATTTGCTCAAGGGAGAGCACGGGCTTCTCCAAGGGCAGAGAGAGCCCTACCTGGGCTCTTGGACTGCCTTTTATAGGATGTCTTTTCAGGTTGCCTTGTTCTGGAATGTTCTGGAGCCTACTTTGGGCTAAGCCTACGAGGTCAATAGGATCAAGGGAGGGGTCTGAGGGGTTTTGAGGCTTTCCCTTCAAGCCCCCCTTTTCACTGCATGAGGTCCCGTCTCCTCAGGGCCTGCTGCTGAAGGTCTCATCAGGTCTTGCCTCTGTATCCGCAAGGTGGGTCAACCCCCCAGGAATTTCCTTGTGGATTCAGGTCAAGGTGGGTCAACCCCCCAGGAATTTCCTTGTGGATTCAGGTCAAGGTGGGTCAACCTCCCAGGAATTTCCTTGTGGATTCAGGTGGCTTTACTTCCCGGGAACTCTCGCTGCCTCCCTCACCAAGAGCTCTGTAGCTTCAGATGCGAGTCTGGCTAGCAGGACGTCACTCGGAACACAACCCGTTCAGGGCCCGACTGGCTCCTCGTGGTTCTGCTGAAGCGGTCTGCCATCCACCCCTCTCCTTACGAAGGCTCCCGCGGGGGAGCAGTCGGAAGGGAACAAGAGTTGCCGGCGCACAGTGCTTTGACCGTGGCTGACCCCCGTGTTCCTCGTTCTCAAGGAAGAGTCTAAGGATGTTTGGAAACCATCAGAACCACTCCAGAACCCTGGGTCTGTGGCACACAGCCCCATCTATACGTACTCAGGAGGGTCCGTTGTGGTCGTAGATGTGCTCTCAGCGTCTTTGGGTTCCGCTGATTCATATAGGAACCGGGCAGATATCTGATCCAATAAGCCAAGTGTAATCTTCTTGCCGGGTGAATTCTTAATCCAGTGCCCTGTGTCAATGGTCCTTCCCAACAGTGCCGTGCAGTTTTGATTCGCCGTGTTCAGAAGTGGAGGAGAACATTTGATTTGTTTAAGAGGGTTTGGAAAGGGTTTGGAGAGTCATCTGGAGATGCCTATCGGGTGAGAAAAGGAGTTAGAGGAAGCAGCTCCGAGAGGGAAACGCAGAGGACGGCGCCGATAGAGAAGCTGGAATTATTTTCACACATTGTTATAAGCTACGAGGTGGAGTAAGTGCTCCCCGCTAAGAAACAACAACAGTCACAAATCAGCGAGCAACAGTGTGTGGCAGAGAGGACATTTCTGTCTTGATTTCTTGTTGTGTGAAAGGAGGCACAAAAGCAGCAAATAGAAAAGGGAATATTGAGTTGGAGAAAGGGGAGCTGAAAGCCACTTTGCACCTCGACGCTGTTGGGCATGATCAGGAAAGAGGGGAAGGCGGCAGGCGGGACCTCACCCCTCTGCTCTTCCCAATTCAAGGTGGAGCATGTTTATTCAGTGACGAGTCACTTAGTCACAGTGAAGTTTCCGTTGCCAAGACATTTAATGGGCACTGAGATGTCATATTGATTTGAACCTTGCTCTAAATGGCACTTTATGTTGTTAGAGAAGAAAATTAAAAATCAAAACATGGGCAAGATATTTAATTAAGAGCAATCCTCTTGCATCAAAATGCTGCAATAAATGTATCTCAGGCCACGTTTCCTGCATTTTTAGTTACTCACTAATAACCTACAGCAGAGGAACACAGCTCACCTGGTGTAGGGTTGTGGGCTTAATTGCTTAATCGGCGATGGGGAAGAGGGTGCAGGGGTGTTCAGGTACATTCCGAATCCATAATCAGAGTTAGTGGAGGTTAATAGAACCATGGATAAAGCATTAATTATTGGAATTTAATAGGACAATGGATAAAGCATTAGTCGAGTTTTATAGAACAATGGAAAAATCATTAATAGAGTCTAATGGAACAATGCATAAGCATTAGTTAGTACAGTTTAATAGACTAATAGAGAAAGCATCAGTAATAGAACAATAGATAACATTAGTTAGTCCTGTTTAATAGATTATAGATAAAGCATCCGTTAGCACAATTTAATAGACCAATGGATAAAGCATCAGTTAGTAGTATTTAACAGAACAATGGTTAAAGTATTAGTAGAGTTTAATAGAATAATGATGAAGCGTCAGTAGGGTTGAGTAGAACGAGGAATAAGAGTTGGTTAGTCCAGTTTAATGGGTCATTGGATAAAGCCTTCATAGTGTTTAATAAAACAATGGAAAAAGCATTAGTAGAGTTTAAAAGAACAATGGATAAGATTTTTCCAGAACAATGAATAGCACATTTGTTAGTTTAATAGAACAATGGATGAAGTTTGTAGATGTTAGTAGAATGATGGCTAAAGGATTACTTAGTCGTATTTAATAGAACAATGGATAAAGTTTATAGAATTTAATAGAGCAATGGCTAGAGCATTAGCAGTATTTAATAGAAGAATGAATAAAGCACTAGTCTAGACTAATGGACAAAGGGGTAGAATTTAATAGAACAATGTTGAATTTTGAAGTCAGAGAGAACCGCGCGCAGTTTCTATCTTAATCTTCCTCCTCTGTAAAATGGAACCAACATCAGCTTCTTTTCGGAGGATTCAGCCGTTGTCTTTCCATGGATATTTTTGGACCTGACTGGAGTGATAGCACAGCAGGTAGGGTGTTTGCCTTACTCCCAGATCCCTGGATTCTGACTCTAACTCCGCTTCACTCTTATGGTCTTAGTTTATATAGCAATCACATAGGGTTTTATTTTACTTAATATGTTATATTATATTATATTATATTATATTATATTATATTATATTATATTATATTATATTATATTATATACTATGGAGTGATAGTACAGTGGGTAGGGTGTTCATCTTGCACGTGGCCGACCCGGGTTCAATTCTTTTGCCCCTCTCAGAGGGCCCAGCAAGCTACTGAGAATATCCCGCCCGAAAGGCAGAGCCTGGCAAGCTCCCCATGGCGTATTCGATATGCCAAAAACAGTCACAACAAGTCTCACAATGGAGACATTACTGGTGCCTGCTCGAGCAAATCTATGAACAATGGGAAGGCAGTACTACAGTGCTATTTTTGGACCACTAAATAGCCTGACCCTTGAGACCCTAAGGTCTAGGATCAACTTTGTTTTTGCTGTTTTCTTTTTGGGTCACACCTAGCGATGCTCAGGGGTTACTCCTGGCTTTGCACTCAGGAATTACTCCTTGCATGCTTGGGGGGGACCCTATGGGATGCCGGGGATCGAACTCGGGTCTGCCGCATGCAAGGTAAATGCCCTCCCCGAAATACTATCGCTCCGGCTCCTAGGGTCAACTTTGAAGATGAAGTTGCTTTGAAAACTGAGAGGAACTCAGGGTGAATGTTGGTGTGGGGACAGGTACAGAACCACAAGCCAGGGCGGGCTCTGTTTTCAGACTTCCGCCGAGGATACAGTCATGTGCATTTTCCTGGGTTTAGGTCCTCTTGTGAATTTGGATTAAGTATTCCCACTCAGGCCGGGACATCTCTAAATCAGATTTCCCCATCCGGCTGAGTGCTCAGGGCTGAGCTCGTGCTTACCGGGAATGAGATACCAAAGGTTGGCTGCTGTGACTGGCCCGAGGACAGGATTATGTCCAGGAAAGGCAGGAGCCAGGCGGCCTCGGGAAAGAAGAGTATTAACAGAAGCCCTGGTTACCAGGTAATGAGCGATTCCTGACAAGTAACAGCAGCAACGCAGCCATCATAGAATTTCAATGAGATAAATTCCACTTTCGGCCCGAGTTTAGCCACTCAGGGAAGAAACAATTACCCTGTGAAAATGGAACACTCTCCCTATATTATCCCTTCATTAAAATATTCAAATGAAGGTAACAACACAGTTATAAGCTCATTTATAAAGAAAAATAACATTAATGCATTTAACGCTAATGCATTTACCTCAGAGCGCTTCCCAGAGATGTTAAAATGTGAAGTTTATAAAATGCTCAGTGATGTTGAACTTGAATTGCAACCTAATGCTTGAATTGCTACATTTAACATTAAAAGCATGTTATTAATCTTCAATTTAGGGGAGAATAATTTTCCCTCACTGTGCAGGAAAAAAAAAACCCACCCGAGTTATGATGGGATTTCATTCAGATCAAATTTGCTTTAATTGCAATTCTATTAAATTAGAAATAGACATTTTATCCTGATATGATTCTTTGATGTCTTTAGTTTTAATGCTAATAAAAGCATTATCACCACAGGTGTGAGCTGCATTATGTACAATAATTAGGACTTAAATTAAAGATGTGTCAAGCTATCCAAAAGTAATTTGGAAAACGAATGCAAAAGAAATAAACCAGGTGAAACTTTGGGGGCAGTTGGGTTCCGCGTACTTTTACCAACATCAATTTCTCATTATTGTATTTTCTTTTAAGAACAACAATAATACCATTAAGATTAATGCCTCCAAGACATGGTTAACAAAATACTGTCGAGCAATTGAGTGGAACATTGCAGACAAAGGCATTTGTAGAAGAAGGCTTAATAAAATGAAAATCAATGTAAACAATGCATATTAATAGAGTAAAAGTTATAAATTAGTATGTGGAATGCACCGTATTTATTAAACATGCAAAGAAAAGTCTGGGAGGAAATGCAACCAAATGTTAATTAGTTATTATTAATCTTTAAGTGAGGGATTATGCGGGATTCTTTTTCTAATGTTTTGATTCTGTATTTTATAATCATCTTTATAATTAGCAATATTAGTTTGTATTAGGGGAAAATCCAATAAAAGAACACAATGTATTTAGTATAACTGGGCATGTCATATTCAAAGACTGAGTTGTATTTCTTTGTTCAGTCTAGTCACCGAGACAAGTGCAGGCAGTTAAGAAACTACTGAGGTATGAATGAAGTAATGAAGGACCCAGTGAATGAATGATTAAATGTACAAGCAAAACCATGAATGAATGACTGAACAGTTGAATGAATGAATCAGAATGGATGAACCTATGAAAGAATGAGTGAATCTACAAACAAATGAATCTGAATACATGAATATATGAATTCCAGGAGTCGAAATTTCTAACAGGAGAGTGACTAGAAATGATGACCTTGCCTTTCTTTTTCCCCTGCAAAGACTTCTCTTCAGAATCTCAGCCTCCTTCAGTGCTGAAACAAATTAGAAAAGAGCTGGCCATTATGACCCAATTATGCTCTTCACCAAAGTGAGAGGAATTTGGAGACCGAATCGGACATGAATGCAGTCACCATGACTCGGGTAAGCAATGGCGATGTTGCAGTGCCCACACACAAGCAGGTGCGACCAGACATCACAGTGAAGCCTTAGGCGTTTGCGTCTCTATTTTGATAACCTCTGTCCAGTGTTTGCACTGATGTTGGCCCCCACAGGAGCTGGGGGTGGGGTTTCAGGAAATGAACACCTGGGCTGTTGGGAAGGCAAAGGTAAATGATGACATGCTTTCTGACTCCGAGGTGACAGGAACAGGGAGAAGGGGGCAGGTTTTGAAATTTGAGTTTGCTACAGTAAAGACTGGAGAGATAGCACAGCGGGTAGGGCGTTTGCCTTGCACTCGGCCGACCCAGGTTCGATTCCTCCACCCCTCTCGGAGAGCCTGGAAAGTTACCGAGAGTATCCCGCCCACATGGCAGAGCCTGGCAAGCTCCCCGTGGCGTATTTGATATGCCAAAAACAGTAACAAGTCTCACAGTAGAGATGTTACTGGTGCCCACTCGAGCAAATCGATGAACAACGGACGACAGTGCTACAGTAAAGTTTAAGCACTGCTGGTCACTGGACCAACATCATTCTCTTCACAATGAGAAGAACAATAGTAACACACCAAGTCTTGTGAAATGAAGCCAGCTTGGGGCCTGAGAGATGGTCCAGTGGGGAAGGCATTTGCCTTGCATGCCATTGTCCCCAGTCCCATCCCCGGCACCACATAGTCTCTCCTGAGCATCGCCAGGAGTGATCCCTGAGTACAAAGTCAAGAGTAAGCTCTGCCTTACTGCACCCACTTATAACCCAAGAACAACAAAAATAATAAAACTGTAAGTAAGCTGGCTACTGTAAAAAGAAAGCTGGGCACGAGTGAGTCCTCAGGGGCTATGGGTGGGGAGATGTGACCTTCATAGAAGGTCAAGGTGGACTAAGGGGCAACAAAAACATGGGTCCAAAGCGATAGTATAGCAGGGAAGGCACTTGCCCTGCGTGCAGTCGACCTGGGTTTGGTCCCTGGCATACCAAGCACAGCTAGAAATAATTCCTGAGTGCAGAGCCGGAGTAATCCCTGAGCACTGCCAAGTGTGGCCCCAAACAAAAAAACAACAGCAAAGAAAAAGGTTGACAAAAAATACAAGTCAATATTGTGATGGCTTTGGCACTGATTTCAGTGCCAAAATGTGTTCTCATACCCACACGGCCCAGTGACCCCTTCTGGGTGGCCGGGACATTCCTGCTGGCTGGAGAGACAGCTCCTGGGAGCTCCGTATGGGCTTTGGGCTCATGGCCTCGAACATGTCACTGAAAAGGCATAAAACACCAACTCTGGTTCCAAGGGGCCAGAGTTGCCTACTTAACCTCGCCCCCCACATGGCAGAAGCATCATCTTCTTCGAGGGGCCTCCTGTGGGGTCTTTGCTTACAGCTCTGAGGAGGGGTTGGGACATTTGGGACATACCTGCAGATCAGGCCAGCTAGTGCATCTCTGGCCCGCGCTTTGGAGCAGCTTGGACATTTCCTGTTCAACTTTCCTTGGCTCAAACAATCCACGTGGATGCAAGGCGACTAACAGGGACAGTGTCTGTGCGAGGCGAGGAGAAAATGTTGACTGGTAAGTCGCTGTCATCCCATATGATGGGAAATTGGTGGGCAGAGGGAAGAGGGGGAGAGTTCATCTGTCTTCCCACATGGGCTTTGACTTTGCCTCGTTGCCACCATGTTTGCTGCGACGTTGCCTCGTTGCTGCCACATGAGCTGTGACTTTGCCTCGTTGCCACCATGTTTGCTGTGATGTTGCCTCGTTGCCACCATGTTTGCTGTGATGTTGCCTCGTTGCTGCCACGTGGGCTGTGACTTTGCCTCGTTGCCGCCATGCCTGCTGTGACGTTGCCTCGTTGTCGCCATGCCTGCTGTGACGTTGCCTCATTGCCGCCATGTTTGCCGTGACGTTGCCTCGTTGCCGCCATGTTTGCCGTGACGTTGCCTCGTTGCTGCCCGCAGGCTATGACTTTGCCTCGTTGCTGCCATGCGGGCTGTGACGTTGCCTCATCGCTGTACTTCGAGGGCCGATGAGTGTTATTTAAAGGGTCGCATCCAGGGGCTCCCTATGGCGCACTGTTCCAAGCTCTCTCCCTGGCCCCGAGCCTCTGCTTAGGAGTCTCCTCCTCCTCTTCCCCGGGAGATGATCGCTGCCGCCCACAAGCACTAGCCCAGTGCCAGCAGCGCCCGCCGGTGACGTGGCTGTGGGGCCGGGTAGTGGCGAGGTGACTGAGGAAATCAACCCCCGTGCGATGCTCATAGCTCCATGAGAAAAAAAAAAAGGAAAAAGAACATGTGCAGCCCGCAGCCCGCAGCAGGTCTCCCCTCGGGGTCACTGCTTCCGAACCAGGAGGGGGGGCAGATAAGCGCTTGAGTCAGATCAGACTCGACTTGGATTATATTTTCTTCCATCGCAGCGAACCACCTATATTATAATGCTCAGCGGCGGGTGCTGGGGGAGAACAGCCGCCGTTTCAAATGACGGCGTGACCGAGGAATCAGAGGGAGCAGAAGCTTCTGGCAGGACCCGCCGTGCCCTGCCGTGCCATGGCCCAGGCCGCCGGCCGGGGGTCTGGGGGGAGTGCAGATAACATCAGTTCTCTTTCCCAGTCCTTCCGTCCGCAGGCAGTTACCCACGACAGCTTATAGGGCGGCCGCTGCAGTTCCCAAACGCAAAGTGCTGTGGGTTTTGTGCAGTTAAAATTGCTTTGAATGGGCAAGGAAAAGGCCACCAGCCTGGCAGAACTGCAGGCTGCACTTCCACTCTCCTGTGTCTCTCTCCTCATTCCTCATCTCTCTCCCCCTCTCTCTCCCTCTCTCTCTCTCTCTCTCTCTCTGTGTCTCCCTCTCTCTCTCCCTCTTTCACTCTTTCCCTCTCCCTCTCTCTCCCTCTTCCTCCTTCTCTTTCTCCATCTCCCTCTCTCTCCCTCTCTCCCTCTTCCCCTCTCCCTCTCCCCCCTCCATCTCCCTCTCTCCATCTCCCCCTCTCCATCTCCCTTTTCTCCCTCTTTCTCTCTCCCTCCCTCCCTCTCTCAATCTCCTTCTCTCTCCCTCTCTTTCTCTCTTGCTCTCCCCCCTCTCTCTCCCTCCACCCTCTCTCTCTCTTGCTCGCTCGCTCACTTTTTCTCTCTCACTCCCTCTCTCTCTCTCTCTCATGAGTATTCAGATTCAGGAGTTGCTGTGGCCTCCGAAATGCAAAATCGAAACTACGGGCATCGGGATTATGCTGGGAAATTCACACACACGCCGAGCAGCTTATAGAACGCTATAAATTAAATATGAAGCCTCTTTGTGCTTTCAAAAAAAATCAGGGCGAATCAAAGGCTTGTACAAATTCTTCTTCCTCTGCTTGGAGATGTCATTGCTCTTGTAGGATTTGCATCCTGGGTCCTGAAGCCACAGCAGTGCCTTGTTTGGTGGCTGGTTTTATTTTGCCCCCTACCCCACCTTTTTTTTTTTTTTTTTTAAAGCTGCAGTCCTTTTGTGTGCAGAAGGCTAAGGGCAATGGATCCAGATGACTCTGAAGTGGGTCTCATGACACTTTAAGACAGACCTGTCCTCCCCAAATGAAAGCCTGGGGTGAGTCTTGGGAAAGGAGGGTGGAGGGGGAAGCCTTTTTCCAACTCGGAATCCATCTTCCAAGGAGCCCATTGTTATGAGTGCTCTGATGCACGGGCATGAGGAAACAGAGGAGAGACCTGGAAGCCGTCACAGCCAACATGCGTTGAAACCCACTGACCGAAATATTTCTCTATTCTTCATGCTTTGAGAGTATGCTCTGGGGCAGGAGAGCGAGTACTTGGGATTAGGGTGGCCCGCAGCCTTCCTGAATCTGATCCTGGGCACTCTTTGTGGCCCCTCTGAGCCCCCCCAGGAGTGATTCCTGAGCACGAGGCAGGAGTGAGCCCTGAGCATCTCCAGTTGTGGCCCCAGTGCACCCCACCCCCACCACGCCCTCCCAAAGAGCTGCTGTTCTGAGCCACAGAGCATCACCGTAGCTTTCCACACGGACTGTTTCCTCTTTCCTCACTGAGCTTCGCTCGCCAAAGCCCCGCGGCCTTCGGTTGGGTTCATTTTCAGAGTTTGGGACCTCCCTGGGCTGCCCCGAACATCGCCTCTGTGGATTGAGAACTGCTTTAGAATCCAACTCAATAGCCCACGGTGAAAACCTCACCCCGGACCATGGGAAGAGTTGGGCGCCGGTCTATGAACCCTGACGTGGTCACATGACACGGGCGCCCTCTGCACTGGAGATGTCCACAGGGAGCAGGCAGGCAGAGCATGACACCGCGTGACCACCACCCTACCCCACCCCATCCCCGCACCCCGCGGTGTGCCACAGAGCTGGGATGTTCGAGAGCAGCTCCGGCCATGAATGACAGCAGCCCTGACAGGTCTGAGAGGGACATTAAAGCGAGGCATGAATAATCAAGTCATTCTAATTCATTTTTTTTTGGGGGGAAGCAATGGCATTTAGTGAAATCCAGTAAATTGTCCCTTTCAGCACTAATAACATGTTCTGAGTTTTCCCCACTGGATGCCGTGTAATGGTGATATAATAGGATTGCTATGGCAATTAAGTGATTGCATATTTTCGGGCAACGGAAGGTTCCACCGGGGCACACGCCATTAGTGAAATGGAAGCGTTGCCACTGGATCGGTCCAGTTCTGGCTCAGGAGTTGGGGACACAGCTATGACACGGTTTCAAGAAATTTGGGGCTGGGCCCATCAGGTCATTGGGCTCATGAGCCACAGTTGGGTTGTACCAGGAGGCCTCCGAGTCTGTTCTTGACATAACAAAGAACCATCAGCACTGTCTTTTGTAACAGTCAGCAGATGTGATTTGCACAGATGCTGGACCAAGTCGATGATTTGGCTCTCAGAGGGCAGAAGGGTGGTACAGTACAGGCATTTAATACCTGGTTAAATCAGTATCGGGAGTGTGTAGAATATTTGATTTTCATAGAAAATCCTTGTTTGTGCTCAACCTCCTCCTCAGCCCTCCCCAACCCCCCCATCCATAGCGATCACTATGGGAAACAGGTAGATAAGAAAACAAGATCCTACTTCTCAGGCAAGGGGACTGAATCTGGATGGCCAGTTCGAGCTGGAATCCAGATACCACCAAACTGGGAGGCGAGAAGGGCTGGGTGGCCGGATTTCACCTCCCTCAGGTCAGTTACTCTCCTTTTGGATTGGCACACTTTTCCACTGACATCCCAGCAGGGAGTTCCTGCTAAAGGTTGGGACACGGGTCCCTAGGATGTTGGAACACTTTGGTGCCCACCGGCTCTTTGCTATATTTAGAATATTTCATAATAACAGATAAGCAAAAATAACCTACATGGAGGCTATAACACAGGGATCATGACCTCACGTGCTATCCTTCACAAATATTGACTTCCAGACAGGAGCTGTGTCTATTGCAATTCTCAGCGAGTGTTAGTTCTATTGGCGTTTTCTTGCTCATGGTCTGACATTTGGAGGAGGAGGAGGCAGCGTAAGGGGTTTGTCCCACGATCTTTACCATGACCTTGTATCATCAGCAGTCATCTATAAACAAATTGTTTCTTAGACATAGACCCCATTTTCCTACCATCATTCACTGCCCCTCCCCCAACCTGAGTGCTCTTGTTCTTCCTTCCAGACCCACAAATTCACAAGTAGTTATTAGGAGCCCAGGAGGGCAAGGGATCCCCAGCCTCCACCACACTGATCAGGGGCTCCTTCTATGCTCACAGCAAAGCTTCTACTTCTAAGTTTATACATGTCACAAATACTTGTACCACATTGTCACCACCCAACATAGAAGGGACCATTCTGACCACTTCCAAGGGAAGAATTCCATGGCATTTTGTATGTGCACGATGCTCTTCCCCGTCATCACTCTCTACCTCCGAATGATATGAGCTGTGGGGAGATGCCCAATGCCTCCCCAGCCGTCACTTCCCGTCCCTCCCCTGCTGCTCTGCTTTCCTTCTCTGTGAACCTGCCGGTGCCGGGAGCTTCCATACTACTGGGATCCCCTAACCTGGTTTTATGTCTGGCTTCTCCCACCTGGCGTCAGGAGTCCAGAGCTTCTTCGTGTATGGTGGGAATAGGATCGGCGCTTCATACCTTTCAAAGGATCCCATCGAGAGAGTAAAAAGATCAGCTTCCATCGGAAACAAGTTCTGTCAAGCCTATAATCGATGAAGATCTCGAATCAAGGTACATCACCAGCCTGATGACTTTATAGTAAAAAGACAAACCACCCACCTAATAGATGGACACATGGAGAGAGGACCTGGCCAGTAACTTCTTGAAAGAAGGTAAACAGTTGGCCAAAAAGTACTCAAACAGAGGTTCAGCATCTGTAGTCTGTAGGACAGTGCAAACCAGAACAACTCACCAGACCTGGGGTCTCTAGGTGGACCATCCGTTGTTTTTATTTTTGTCTATTTTTTTTCCTATTTTTGTCTATTTTACGTCTTAGGGTTATATTCAGTGGTGCTCAGGGTACAATGCTTTGTTGGTGATAGAGCCCAGGGCTCCTGCAGGGAAAAAGCATGAGCTCCGGCCCTTTGACCAGCCCCCAACGCCATAACCTCCACTGGGCTGAGGGTTCCAAGAGAATTGGAGCTATCCATTTAGTGTAGCAATTCTGACACTCTGTTTGGTGCATGACAAACCATTAATAAATATTTGCTGAATAAATGAAGGCGTAGACAAGGAGACACAAAGTGCTTTGGAGAGTTGAAAGAGAGAGATTAATGTAAACTCAAGGGCCAGAAAGTTCCTCAAGGGGTGAATGTCACCTCCACTGCCCCCACCCCTGCCACAACACACACACAGTATTTATCCCTCTGGTTTCCTCTTCCAGATTCATCTCCTATGACAGAGGGTGATTCTGTTTGGTTTCCTTTGGCTTTGGGGGCCACAGCCAACAGTGCTCAAGATTAATTCCTGGTATCGCTCAAGAAATGATATGCAGTACCAGGGATCCAAACCAGGTTGCCATCAGAATGGCGGCATGCAAGGCAAAGAGCATTACATCCTATCCCAACTCTTGGGCCCCAAACATGGAAGTGGTGAGAGCCGTCTTCATGGTGATAGAGCCTCAGTCTTTGTCTATTGTCCACTGGGAGTCAGATGCTTGTTCTAGGTGTTGAGCTATAATGGTGCCTTTGCAAAAGCATGGCTTAAGCATGACACATGCTCTTAGACACAGATCTCATTTGCCCAGTTTCCAAATATAGGAAGAAAGAGCTCAGAGAAATCCTCAAGGCGGGAACTCAAGAGCACTCTGAGGGGAGCCCCAGTCTAGAGGATTGTCCTGCCCATGGAAGAAAGTTCCCTGAAATAACACCCGTGCTTTCTACATCAGGGGGCATCTCATCCCTCGGCTGACTTATCCCTTCTGTTACCAACACTCTTCGTCACATCCACTTGAATCTTGTTGCTATTCATATTTTGCTGCAAGGGCTGGAAAGGAACGGAAGAGCGATGCCTTCTGTTCCAATCCATCCCCTACCCCGCTCCCGGAGGAGTCTTTGAGAAAATGGATGGTTGCCCGAGATGCTTGCTCAGTGCACACCTCGCTCCGGATTTGTTTAATAAATGTGCACTCTTGGTGGCAGCGTGAAGAGTAGATCGGAGGAACGCAACGCCACAGTAACAAGGGCGCCATCAGGCCCGAGAGAGCACCGCACATGGGCCCTCAAACCCCTTCAGGAGTGATCCCTAAGCACAGAGTCAAGAATAAGTCCTGAGGGGGCTGGAGTGATAGCACAGCGGGGAGGGCGTTTGCCTTGCATGCGGCCGACCCGGATTCGATTCCCAGCATCCCATAGGGTCCCCTGAGCACCGCCAGGGGTAATTCCTGAGTGCAGAGCCAGGAGTGACCCCTGTGCATCGCCGGGTGTGACCCAAAAAGCAAAAAAAAAAAAAAAAAAAAAAGAATAAGTCTTGAGTCCTGCCAAGTGCGGCCCCAAACCCAAATCAACAAAAAGAGAATGTTACCATTCAGGCGATCCTTCTTCTTGGTATGAGTTCTTGCTTTATTTCATCACCTCAAACATTCCAGTCAGAAAAACAGCTCACTTTTAATCATTTTAACATACTCACAGAAAAAAAAAAAGCTAGCAATACCTTAATTGAAAAGGAAATGTGAAGCCCTCTTGATCTCTATGAAAACATAACCAATTATCAAGACAATTTCCAAATAACCCGAAAGCTTGTATAAATGTCTCTTAGCACCGAGAGAATAAAACTAAATATTTACCACATGCCAAACAAAATTAAGATTTATCTGGCACCAAAGGAAAAAAAAAGGAGAGCGAGCTACTTCTGTATGCGGAAATCCCTCTGCTCCAAAGCGAAGCAAGGCCTTTTGAAAGGAGAATGTTTTAACCATGTTTACAAGGGTCATTCAACGTTTCTGAAACTCTGCTGCTAAATAATGCATGCTACCCAAGTGAAAAAAAAAACTAAAGCAACAAAGAGCCATCGGCCTGAAGACAGCTGAGATGTCCAGGCGGAACGGAAGCACCGGCCACCCAGGTGGTGAGCCTGGCCTTCCCAGGAGAGGAGCGGAGCGGGGCGGGCACTGGAGGCGCCGGCCAGGGCCTTGCTCAAGGTCAGCGGGGCTTTTCCGTCCAGCAGGGAAGGAGAGCGGCGTGGCAGAGCCGGGCATGGGCTGGCACTGAGCAGGCGGATTCCAGCTTCAATCTTTTGCTTCTTTATCTCCGCCGCCAGCTTAGCAGGCTGGGTGCTTACCTGCCCGTCTGTGCCCCGGCCGGATTAGCTAGCACGTGTGCAGCATGACCCGGTCCCTGGGGGCTCTTCCAGGGGGAGACCTAGAGGGCCACGAGTGGTGGTAGCAAGGACAGAGACAGAAGCAGTAGAGGGAGTAGTTGGGGTAGGGGCCACTAACGTCTCCATTGTGTGACTGTTTTTGGCATATTGAATACGCCACGGGAGCTTGCCAGGC
Organism: Sorex araneus; assembly: GCF_027595985.1. NCBI lineage: Eukaryota > Metazoa > Chordata > Mammalia > Eulipotyphla > Soricidae > Sorex > Sorex araneus. Next base: position 219,244,239 of record NC_073305.1, read on the forward strand.
TCTGCCGTGCAGACAGGATACTCTCAGTAGCTTGCCGGGCTCTCCGAGAGGGATGGAGGAATCGAACCCGGGTCGGCTGTGTGCAAGACAAATGCCCTCCCCGCTGTGCTATCGCTCCAGCCCACAACCCTAGAGCAGTGAAAGTGGTAATAGCCAGAGATAATTGCAGTGGCATTAATCGCAGGGACGGTGGAGGGAGAGGCGGGAGAGGAAGCAAGGGCGGGGATGGCAGTGCCATTGGCGGGAACGACAGCCCTTAGAGCCCTCTTGGCACCCAGCCCCACCTGCGAGGTAGGCGGGGCCGCGGGCCGGTTCCAGCCAATGGGCTGCGGCCGGGATGCTGTGGTCCCTCCCCGGCTGGGGCAGGTGGGAACCCGGGAGTTCTCACCTCACCATGCTCTCTCCTCCCCGCAGCTGCCACCCCGGACCCGCCAGCCCGACAGGGCAGACAGAAGGTGCCCAAGCGCGTCTGCATGCGAGGACCCTGGCAGGACCCCGTTATTCTTGATAACGTGCCAAGGCCCAAGTGGGGAAAACTCTGCCTCCTCGCTCTCAGCGCTGGGGACACCGGGAGGTGGGCCAGCCTGGTCTGGCCTGCCCGAAAGGATTCTCTTCCAGTGCTCAGTTGATGCAGTTCCCGACCACCAAAGGCGCGGTGAAGCCAGCCCCATGCTCACGGGGACCCGTGAAGTTTCGCCCACGGACAGCTCCACCAGGCGCGGGGGTCTGCCTGGCCTCGAAGCAGCGCCTTCACGCTGCCCCCG